>NC_048298.1:263940366-264026372 GCF_013100865.1 Trachemys scripta elegans
AAAAAAAAAAAAAAAAAAGGATTCTGCATGGACTCCTCCGGACGGTCGAAACAACAGACTGGATTTCTACATAGATTGCTTCCGTCGACGTGCAAAGGCTGAAATTGTGGAAAAGCAACATCACTTGCCACATAACCTCAGCCATGCTGAACACAATGCCATCTACAGCCTCAGAAACAATCCTGACATCATAATAAAAAAGGCTGACAAAGGAGGTGCTGTCGTCATCATGAATAAATTGGAATATGACCAGGAGGCTGCTAGACAGCTCTCTAACACCACATTCTACAGGCCATTATCCTCTGATCCCACTGAGGATTACCTAAAGAAACTACACCATCTGCTAAAAAAACTCCCTGACAAAGCACAGGAACAAATCCGTACAGACACATGCCTAGAACCCCGACCAGGGGTATTCTATTTGCTACCCAAGATCCATAAACCTGGATATCCTGGATGCCCCATCATCTCAGGCATTGGCACCCTAACATCAGGCTTGTCTGGTTATGTAGACTCTGTCCTAAGACCCTACGCTACCAGCACTCCCAGCTATCTTCGAGACACCACTGACTTCCTGAGGAAACTACAATCCATCGGTGATCTTCCAGAAAACACCATCCTGGCCACTATGGACGTAGAAGCCCTCTACACCAATATTCCACACAAAGATGGACTACAAGCTATCAGGAACAGTATCCCTGATAATGTCACAGCTAACCTGGTGGCTGAACTTTGTGATTTTGTCCTCACCCACAACTATTTCACATTTGGGGACAATATATACCTTCAAGTCAGCGGCACTGTTATGGGTACCTGCATGGCCCCACAATATGCCAACATTTTTATGGCTGACTTAGAACAACGCTTCCTTAGCTCTCGTCCCCTAACGCCCCTACTCTACTTGCGCTACATTGATGACATCTTCATCATCTGGACCCATGGAAAAGAAGCCCTTGAGGAATTTCACCATGATTTCAATAATTTCCATCGCACCATCAACCTCAGCCTAGATCAATCCACACAAGCGGTCCATTTCCTGGACACTACTGTGCTAATAAGCGATGGTCACATCAATACCACCCTATACCGGAAACCTACTGACCGCTACACTTACCTACATGCCTCCAGCTTCCATCCAGGACACACCACACGATCCATTGTCTACAGCCAAGCTCTAAGATATAACCGCATTTGCTCCAATCCCTCGGATAGAGACAAGCACCTACAAGATCTCTATCAAGCATTCTTAAAACTACAATACCCACCTGCTGAAGTGAAAAAACAGATTGACAGAGCCAGACGAGTACCCAGAAGTCACCTCCTACAAGACAGGCCCAACAAAGAAAATAACAGAACACCACTAGCTGTCACCTTCAGCCCCCAACTAAAACCTCTCCAGCGCATCATCAGAGATCTACAACCTATCCTGAAAGATGATCCTTTACTCTCACAGATCTTGGGAGACAGACCTGTCCTCGCTTACAGACAACCCCCCAACCTAAAGCAAATACTCACCAGCAACCACACATCACTGAACAAAACCACTAACCCAGGAACCTATCCTTGTAACAAACCCCGATGCCAACTCTGTCCACATATCTATTCAAGTGACATCATCATAGGATCTAATCACATCAGCCATACCATCAGGGGCTCGTTCACCTGCACATCTACCAATGTGATATATACCATCATGTGCCAGCAATGCCCCTCTGCCATGTACATTGGCCAAACCGGACAGTCTCTACACAAAAGAATTAATGGACACAAATCTGACATCAGGAATCAAAATACTCAAAAACCAGTGGGAGAACACTTTAACCTGTCTGGCCATTCAGTGACAGACCTGCGGGTGGCTATATTACAACAGAAAAACTTCAAAAACAGACTCCAAAGAGAGACTGCAGAGCTAGAATTGATATGCAAACTAGACACAATCAACTCCGGTTTGAATAAGGACTGGGAATGGCTGAGCCATTACAAACATTGACTCTATCTCCCCTTGTAAGTACTCTCACACTTATTATCAAACTGTCTGTACTGGGCTAGCTTGATTATCATTTCAAAAGTTTTTTTTTTTTTCTCTTAATTAATTGGCCTCTCAGAGTTGGTAAGACAACTCCCACCTGTTTATGCTCTCTGTATGTGTGTATATATATCTCCTCAATATATGTTCCATTCTATATGCATCCGAAGAAGTGGGCTGTAGTCCACGAAAGCTTATGCTCTAATAAATTTGTTAGTCTCTAAGGTGCCACAAGTACTCCTGTTCTTCTTTTTGCGGATACAGACTAACACGGCTGTTACTCTGAAACCTATTAATTTGTATTGACATTGACCGATAAAAATCGAATCCTTCAAAGCCTACTTATAAGTCTCATGGAGCTCAATCTATTTAGGTTCACAAAGTGAAGGCTAAGGGGCGACTAGATCAGAGTCTAAATGCCTACTCAGGGGAAAAAAATATTTGACAGGGAGCTCTTCAATCTCGCAGATATAGGAATAACAATATCCAATCGTTGGAAGTTGAAGCTAGACAAGTTCAGACTGGAAGTAAGGCATGAATTAACAGTGAGGGTAATTAACCATGGAAACAATTTACCAAGGTTTCTGATGTGGCCTGTAGAGCTAGCTTTAGCATTTTATTTTACTCAGCAGTAAGGCAAGGTACCTACAGGCCTCTATCCTGTAAGGCATTAGCTTTAGCAGTTGGCATAAGGCTTTGAGGCCTATGAACTTCGGCATAACCAAGAGGCCCTACAGTGACCCTGAGTTTTAGGGAACTGGGTATAGTGTGCTTAAGAGGGGAATTTGTACAAAATGAGGAAGTTAGACATGACCAAGAGAGGTTGGGGATTTGTATGAATATTCATGGCAGACCCCTACAATCTCTCAGCTCTTTAATTAGTAATCAATTGGAAATCAATAATAATCAATAAACACTAAAAAAAACAGGCAACAGTGGTGGATTCTCCATCACTGATTATTTTAAAATCAAAATGGGATATTTTTAAAATATATATATATGCTCTAGTTCAAACATGAATTATTTATGTGAAATTCTATGGCCTGAGTTATACAGGAGATCAGATAAGAAGATCACAATGGTCCCTTCTGGTAGTGGACTCTGTGATATATTAACAGAATTATTTTGCATTTAAGTTCTATAATGTGGACAGTAACATGTTTGTATTTTCTTCCCATTACAACAATAGAGAACTTGATTTTGTAGTCTGTTTATTAACTGGAAGTTGTTTTATATAAAAAAAAAAACACTTTGGATTTTGTTTTTTATTAATCTTTTTTAATTAAAGCCTTGTAAGCCAAAAAAGTAACATGTTTGTATTGACTTATTACATCAATAAGGACCTTTTCCACTGAATAATAACTAACCATCTGTTCTGATTTTTTTTTAATTACACCTGGAGAATAATTGCTTGTATGTGCTTGCCATTTTATGAACGAGACTCAATTTTAATCTTATGTTTTTCATATTGTACAATCAGTTTGAATTTAACTGGTATTTGACATGGAGCTCTTTATGTTTTACATCCTTATATGACTGCCACAGGGTGACACTGACTGCTTTTTAGGGTATATCTACACTGCAGGTGGGAGCAAGCCTCCCAGCCCAGCTGAAGAGACTTGTGCTAACAGGGCTTGAGCTAGAGTGATAAAAATAGCAGCTGGTATGTCACAGTTCTGGCTCTCAAGCTAGGAGGTCATATTAAGCTGACCCAGATTTGGCTTTAAAAGAGAGCACCTGGGTATGAGGGGGGAAGACCTGGTAAATCAGAGCTAGGAAGCTACAAGAAACAGGAGCAGCAAACTGCCAGAATGCTCTAGGAGGAGACTCAGTAAGACCCTAAAGGGATAACTCTAAAAAAGGAATGCTAGAGTCCCCTGGCAATGGTCACCTGAAAGGGAAAATTAGCCAAGAATTGTAGCCGAAGGTGGGTGGAGGTACTGTTTTCTGATTTTTATGTTATGACAATAAAACTGCTTAAAAGAAAGTGTGTGTAACAGTGGGTAATTTGGGGGCTGGAGAGAAGCTACTATCTTGTTACAATGACAATCTGAAATTCTTTAGAATTACAAGCCTCTGTTTGCAAATAGATGGATATAGCTTGTGCTGAGAGGAGTCAGCTATGGCTTTATATTTATTTTTGTCCATTATAGTCTTGAGAATTCAAAGAATGTGCTTTTTCAATAGTTTTAGTTGTTTTGATTTTGAAAACAGGAGAGGAATGGACTTTCCATATTTATTGTGATCACTTGTCCATGGAGGCCAATACAGGATGTTTGCCAGTGGCCAATACCTGATTCTTCAAGGGGAAGGAAGGAGGCCCCATAATATACCATGCAGGAAGGCTGGAACAACTTGTATAGTGGGGATGCTGAGAACATATACCACCAGCGGAAGGTTGATTTTCTTTTTTGGTGGTTTGGGTTCTGTAGTTTCCATATCAAAATGTTGCTCTTTTAAGACTTATGAAAGCATACTCCACACCTCGTCCCTCTCAGATTTTGGAAAGCACCACTTCCTTAAAGTCTGTCTCTCATTGCTTGCAGACATCATAACTGTCACTTTGTCCTGTCATCATGGTAGCCTGAAGATTACAAACACTGTGTGGTGCAGGGATTGTTCATTTGGCTTTTCACCAGCCTCCCTGTTTCTTTCCTTGTGTATATACAAGTTACGACTCAAAGCATCAATAACTTGGCTGTGTTGTTTTGCCATATTTTCAGAGCCCTTCTGGGAGGGAAGTTATATACACACATTATTCTAGGTTTGGGGTTTGTTTTCTTCCCCTATTTCAGCTGTGTGCTGATAGCTTGTAAGCAAACAGTGCTGCTTGCTTTCCTTTTGCAGCAAGTATACTGTGGATAGTATGCTGTGAAGACAGTTTTGTCTACATCAGTGTCTTGCTATC
Source organism: Trachemys scripta elegans (assembly GCF_013100865.1). NCBI lineage: Eukaryota > Metazoa > Chordata > Testudines > Emydidae > Trachemys > Trachemys scripta. The sequence continues at coordinate 263,945,301 of NC_048298.1, forward strand.
TCTGTTGGTATTAACTTTCTGCCAGTCTTATCCATCTGTGCTGTGTAGATAGACTCATTGGTTTTTATGTTATTTTTAGGTTTGTGTGTGTAAAATAAACTTTGTATACTTCCCATTGTACTCCAAACGTCATTCATTTTTTAATGTGTTCCCAAAGGTTATATCTTACATGTTTGATGAGCAAACATTCTTACACTAGAGAAGAAATTTCAGTATTCATTTCGGGAGGTGGTGGAAAGAATATCCTTCCAAATTTTCCCTCTTTTAATTGCTCCCTCCATGGATCCATAATGCTACATCTCCCTTCTGTTGGAGAGTGACTCGGTCTTTCTGGAGTACTTTGCAGTACTACACTTTGGCCAAAAGGGTATAGTGACATGATGCAATCCTTGTCCATAAGTGACAATGCATTGTACTGATACTGAATAATTAGATCACTGGTGGGTTAATGCCACTGCCCCATAGCTCCTGCTTAATTTAGAACAGTGAGGCTTGCTGTGGATATTAATGAGGTCCCTCTTAAACAACATTGGAAGTGTTTACCGCAGATAGTTCTTAAAGGAAAGGAACTTGACAGAAGTGATTTTTTTTTAAAAAAAGTCTCCCTCTGTTCCTTCCGCTCCTTATCTTCCCTTCTCACCCATGCTTTCCTTTTAAAGATGCTGCTAGTTGAAACCTCTTAGCATGTGCTGATGAGTGTTAATGACTATCCTCTCTAAAATAAGTGGGTGGGATGGGAAAGACAAACATTGCAAAAGTGATAGAGGGAAATAAAGGATCAGTAAGATTTGAGCACACTGGCCGTACATTTTACATGCATCTCTGAACTTTAGTTCTAAAGTAGGAACCCCCTCCACCCCATATTTTAACTGCTTTTTAAGCCTAAAAAAGCTTGCACCTCTAACATTATGAGCATTTTAAATACAGCTTTTCATTTTGGTTTCAAGAGATGCTTTCATTTCCAAGAGGTGACACCAATGTCTATTTAGACCATGATATTTTTGTCAATGATACATACAGTATTGTCATAATTTACATTTGATGTATAGTTTTAGGAGTATGTTGATCAATACATAGATTCAAAGGTTGTTTATCTCCTTATGTGATCTGCCCCAAACAAAATCTTAACTTTTTTTCTTTCAAAATATTGTTGTACAATGCACTGAGCAGTTAGCACATGTGGACCTGAATAACTTCCTTTAGATGAGAGATGTTCTGGAAGCAAGGTGCAGGATTAATCAATTACTCTAGTCTGTATTTGCAGACAGGTTCAAAAACTAACAGATTTTAACACCCCATTTCAATTGCACACAGTGATTTTTACTGTGCTGTCTTTGAGAAACCTCAGTCTCTTTCCCAATACAATGCAGGTTCTTCTCCATAATGCCAGACAGTCCACTGGTATAAAATTGCATCATTCTACTTTGATTGCAGTGAAACTATGCCATTTTTTATCTGCAGAGGATCTGACCCATAACATTTAACCTTTGGCTCCAAAGAGTTGTGCCTACTCCTTTGTAAAGTGGTTAGGGGAAGGAGTAGGGTAAAATGGGGTCCTACCTCATCCTACATCCTTTCAGAAGGACAAGAAGCAACATAACTCTCACCACCCCTGGAGTTACCCAGAAGAACAGTGGTTCACTGCCTATGGGCAGGGATAGGACACTAGTAACTTCAGGGGACTTCCTTCACCTCACTCTACCTAAAGAAGCTACACCATCAGGGCCTTGCCTACTAGGTTCCCCAGAACACTGTAGAATTGGATTTAAGGCTGCAACCTACTTATCCTCCATCTTGAGGGACATCACAGTTGCTCATAAGACCTGAGAGTGAACACTGGAGACTATGGTGCAAATTGTCTCACCCTCTCATCACAGTACCTCTTTCCCAGTGGGCCATCTTATCTGCATCAGAGCCATCTGTGAGGTGGAGTGCTCCCAGCTAGTTACTAGATAGATTCCCAGTAAGTAACATACCCCAAACAGGGCAATAGTTTTATCTTGAACTAAATTGCTAAAAAGGGAACACAAGAAAAGCCATCAAATCAAACAGGTTATCTGTGCAGCTCTTCTTGTTCCTCAGATATTTTCCTCTGTAAGTGCAGTGTCATGACTAGTGGAACTGAAATCGGAGGGCATGGAAGAACTGTCATTGGTGGGACACCAGTGGAATAGGGAACACAAAGTTAGAGTGGAAGTAATTGAGCCATATAGATAGAGCAGTGCACAGGGTTTAATAAAGTTCTTCTTGTTCAGTATAACCTACACTCGGCTTCACTCTCTAAATGAAACAACTGCTATCTGAAAATGAGAGAAGTAAAAATATTTATTCAAATCCATATTCTCCAAAGTGGTGGTGGTAAAGATTACACTGTAACATTAAATGCATAGGCTGATGTTCTTAGCTCATGTAAACCAGCCTAGCTCCTTTGATTTCAATAGTGATACTCCATTTACACTACCTATGGATTGCTCCTTACCTTCACATGAAGACACACTTATTTAGCATTGAAATTTCTAACCTTTAAGTTTAACTGTCTTGAAACTGGTTTTCCAAAAATCTATCCTTATCCTTCCAAAATGGTAAAAATAATACATGCTGCTTCAATTGCTTTACAGTAGGTATAAATGTGTACTGTATTGATTAATATGGTTTTTTAAGGCTAAAAGGGAACATTGAAATTATTGGGTCTGATCTCCCATGTAACACAGGCCATAGGACAGCACAGAAATAATTCTGGCTCCAAGTAAAATAGTTATGGTTTAACTAGATAGTATCTTGATTTCAAAAAAGTCCAGTGATGGAGAATCCACCAGAACCCTTTGTAAGTTGTTCAAGTAGTTAATAATCTTCACTGTTAAAAATGTACACCTTATTTCTAGTTTGAATTTGTCTTGCTTCAACTTCCAGCCACTGGATCACGTTATATCTTTGTTAGCTAGATTGAAATCCTATCTATATCTGTTCCCCCATGTAGGTACTTACAGACTGATCAAATCACTACTCAATCTTCTCTTTGTTAAACTAAATAGATTGAGCTCTGAATCTTTCATTGTAAACCATCTTTTCCAATGCTGTAATCATTCTTGCAACTTTTTTTTTTTTCTGAACTCTCCAATATATCAACATCCTTCTTGAAGTGTGGGCACTAGAACTGGAGACAGTATTCCTGTAGTGGTCACATCAGTAACAAATACACAGGTAAAATAGGTTCTACTTCTACTCAAGAGTCCCACATTTATATAACTGTATAAGGATATGGTCCATCCCTGTGAACCCACTTTTGGCTCAGTGTGGCACAGCAGATGTGCCCTGCTTTATTTCCTCAACTGTGCATCATGAAGTTCTCTTTATGGAGCTGGGCAAGAAAAAGCCAACACAAACTAGCAAGATATTAAGAGGGCAAATCCTAATATTTCAGGACAGGAGCAATTACAATAAACTGTTCATGAGATCCTTACCTCAGAACCCTGCTGCAGAGCTCCTAACCTTTAAGTGCACAAGTCAAAGTCTTTGAGCCTGGTCTTCTGGAGCCTGTGTTTGACAAAATCAGATCACCACCCCCTTGCAACTTGGATGGCCTCTAGTCCCCTCTCCTAGGCATCTCTGGTTTTACAAGTACTCTCAGGGAACTACTTCCTTCTATATCTGCTAGCACCCAGAGCTCAACTGGTTCCTGTGTAAATAGCCTAGACCCAGGGTGAGGTAGGTCCTCCTTGATTACACCCAGACTGTCCTGGATGTATTCTCCAACCTGTCCCTTAAAGTGATAGTACACTCCTTCACAACATCCAAGTATTGCATGAGCCCTTTTTGTCACAACGTCATATCGGAGCTTGTGTTCAGCTAATTATCCACCATTACCCCTCTCCCGCCCCAGCCCTCAAGTCATTTTTCCACTGAATATTTTTCAGGATACAGTCCTGTAAAGATGACCTACATTCTTTGTTCCTAGATGTATGATCTTAATATGGTTGTATCGAAATGCGTATTTCCTTGCACCCAGATCATTCTGTTACCTGTTACCTTCTTCATCTCTGGGTCATCTGCATACTTTAACGATTTCACATTTTCTTCCAAGTCATTAATAATAAACATTATATAGTGCAGGGCCTTGAACTGCTGTCTATTGGACCCTACTAGAAGCACACTCGCTTGATTATTCCTCATTTACAATTACATTTAAAGACTTGCCAGCTAACCAGTTTTTAATCCATTCAGTGTATGCCATGCTGATTTTGTAATGGTCTTTTTTTTAAACCAAATTATTGTATGGAACCAAGAAAAATGCTTAAGAGAAATTTATTATATCAACACTATTACCTTTATCAACCAAACTTGCACTCTCAAAAAAAACACCCTCATTAATTTGGCAGCCTATATTTTTCATAACCCCATATTGATATTTATATTACAGAACTTACCTTTCTTTAATTTATCAATTATCAGCCATTCCATTATTTTGCTCATGATTGACATAAGACTGACAGGCCTATAATTACTTGGGTATTCCCATTTACCTTTTTTAATGATAGTTATATTTTTACAACAAGTATATCAAAATACCAGATCCACCATAACACACAAACTAAGTTAATAGGGTTAGGATAAAGAGAGGAGATTAGAAATAACACATCTACCTTCTCAGTCTACATTAAATCATAAACCTTTGAAAAGTCAGCACAAGTAACTTTGAACTTATTGGACAAAATGCTAGTCATTTGTTAGCTGTGAGATAAGCCTTATCACAGTCAGGCATCCATATTTGGTGGAGATCAATTTTCCACTTTTTGCAGATTTTTTTTTTTCAGCTGAAGTTGCATGTTAGAATCATGCCACCTTGTTACCAGGTAACCTGCAGGTATCAGGAATATACCCAAGAAGAACACTTATGTGGGAAGGCTGCAACTTAGTGTCCTATATCAAACTAGGGTTTTGATGAGCTCATACCAGAAATTCTTGATACAGGGGCACTCCTAAACCATATGAACTAATGTAGCACCAAGGGAGCTACATGTCCAACAGTGTTCAGCATTTGAGGCTTATTATCATTAGCCTGTGTGTGGACCAGCATATTCGAAAATATCTTTTATCAAATAAGCCATATTCTCAGTTCTATAGTTGCTTTTTTAACATTAGATACAATTTTATTCCATTGGGTTGGAGATAGTTGTGTATCCAAACCTCTATTCCAAGAACCTCTCAAATTATTAATCTTTGGCAGAGTTTTTTGGGTCAAAAAAACATGAAGTGATACAGCTGGCTGGGTAAATCTAGGAAGATTCATCCAAAATAATAAAAATTCTGGAGCTCCCACTGCATCCAGTCCAAATGAACTCATAAGTAAATGCTCTAAGTGCAGATATTTCCATGTATAGGAGAAGAACAAGCCAAATTGTTGTTGAAGATCTACAAAGAGTTTACATTTATCATTGTCAATTACTTGTGACACAGTCATAACTCCTCTCTATATCCAGTCCCCCCCCCCCATCAAGATTTTGCCACCAATTTTGAGAATATGATTACTCTACAGGACTGTCTCTCCATAGTAGAATGGATGGAAGCAGAACTTAGAGGCAAGTTTGGTCAAACATGGCTTGGCAGTTATTATTGTGGGAGTTCTAGAGCCATGAAATCTATAACCACTCAATCCTACAATGACTGAATGGGTTATACCAATTTTCATTCAATCTGAATCCAAGGTGGTATGTGCTCATACCTAATAGCCACCAAGATATTTGGCTTAACAAAAAAGAGAGATGAATGTTTTTTTTCCAAGTTGGGAAACTGAAATCCTCCCACAGATAGGGGGAGCTGTAATTTATTCAGATCCAGTCTAGGTTTCTTAACTGTGCATCAAAGGAAGATTCTTAAAATATTATTGAATTGCATAAAATAAGTTTGAGGAACTGAAATAGGGAGATGCCCTCAGCACATACAAAAATCTGGGAAAGATTCATTTTCAGTATATTAATTTTACCTCGTGAACTGAGGTTAACGAACTCCATCTCTCCAAACTGTTAGCCATTTTGGTAATATTTGGTTCTATATTTATGTTAGGGTGTCCTGAATGTCAGTGGGAATCAGTATACCAAGATATTTCATGTAAGAGCATTTCCATTGAAAGTCCCAATTTGAGAAAAGGCCTTTGCGGGCATATCTGTTAATGCCTGAGACTTCTGATTTACTCCACTTATATCCTGAGAGGTGTCCAAACTTATTAATAGTGGTTAGAAGGTTAGAAATGGTATTTCAGGCTGAGATACAAAAACAAGAACATCATCAGCATAGAGCACTATTTTATGCTCTGTTTGACCCATCGTGATACTAGGAATATGTTGATTTGCTCAGATGTGAATGGCTAAAGGGTCTAGTGCTAAATTAAACAGAAGAGGAGAAAAGGGGAAGCCCTGCCTCAAACTTCTCTGGAATGGAAATAGGGTGGAAAATGGTTTACCCTTTTAAAATATTGGCACTACGTTAGCTTTTCTTCCAGTTGTCTAAACTTCCCATTTTTCAAGGCCTATTAGAAAACAACATTAAAAGCTCAGATCCTTCGCCATTTCTTTTAAATTCTTGGATACAAGTTATTTGGACCTGCTTATTAAATGATTTCTAGCCTTAATAGCCTTAAAAAATATATTTAACATCCTAAATTACTGCTGGAATATGTTGTACTCATAGGATAAGACAATATCTGGGTATTTCCCAAGTGCAGAAGAGAAATATTTATTGAACATTTTACCTTTTTAGCATTGACAATTCTACCATGTTTTGTTTCAAACAGGCTCTGTCTAGTAATGGACATATACCAATTTAAAATAGATTCCTTTGTAAAAATGCACAACTATTGAACCCAATGGGAAGAAGATTCAGACCTGATTGTCAGTTATCTTTATTTCTCAATATTCTGAGAACATAATGATTTGACTTATCCAATGTAGAAAGATAAATGTGCTTCAGAGTATTGATAGCATACAATGCTAATTGGTCAGTGCTGCGTCAATGTTTTTTAATTAAGTGATCCTACTTTTTTCTGTAATTTAACAATTATTCTATTATGCACCCTATCCTATGAAAGCATAAACACTTGCTGTGTTTCATTTTAAAAGGAATATGCTCAGTGAATGTGAAATGATTCATACACTAACAACTTTACCTCCACTCAAAAGCTGTATACTTTACTTTCTACTGTACCCATTTCCTTTTTTAGTACTTTCGGCTGAACAAGTCACCATGTGGCATGATAGGGGTTCCTTTGGCAAATATATAGAGATCAGTTCCGATCTCCAGTGTGTGGCCAGGCACTATAGCACTGATGCTTACATGGACTTAGAACATGGTTTTTCTAGGTATGGATGCAGAATGCACACCTCAGCTTAGAATCTGGTGTTTAGGATGTAATGTTTTGCTTTTGAAAGCAAAGTTGTGTTTCATATCAGCTTGTTTCCCTAGAGTATTATATTGTACAGTGTGATATGATTTGACACATCTACATGATGAAATGCTCCCTGCCAAATTACATGTAATAAAAAGCTGTTTAGTAGCTCAAGAAAGCTATCAATTCAGACATTCAAACTATGTGTACCATGGGAGCATGACTAGCATACAGATTTCTTGCACCTGTTCTTAGATCAGATACAGATGAGAAAAAGTAGGAGGTTGGTTCTTTAACACTGTACAGAAGGTATTTACCTTATAACTTGCACCATGATAAGGTATTTGCATAAGTGACAGACTACTAGCATATGTGAAGAGTTGATGAAAAAGTTCAAGTACCTACTTTTACCATAATTTTGTTAAACAAGGCATTTGTTTTGAGACAATGTATGCTTCCTCTCCTCCTTCCCTCCTGCATTTCATATGCATGATGTGGCTTGTAGTTGTTACTACATATTAAACCAGCTTTAGGAGTGATCCAATGCACACAACTTTGTGCTACACAAGCAACATAGAGCAATACAAATTAATGGAAAAATGGAAACTGTGTGCACATTAAAAAAATATTTAAGCCCAACCTCTGCTTTTAAATTTAGAAATTCTATCTTGGGATACACAGGTATAACTCCCATGGAAGACACTGGGGTTGCATGAAAGCTGCAACCCCAGGTCTCAAAACAGCATTAGATCCATGTTGTTGTAATACTAGAATCAGGTAAATACAGGGACCTCGAACTTCAAAATTGTGTCCAACTCTATGCTTGCATGCCCTATATATTAACACATAAAAGGGCACTTCAGTGCTCAGTTACCCACTTGGCATGTATGCAAGCGTGAAGCTTGTAGGAAAATATAAGGCTGCTAATTTCGATACTTTGACCTATAGTTTCAACATCAGTAATGAATCAAAGGTATAAGGGGGCAGAAGTAGACGACAGCAAGAAGATATAAAGTGAAATTGTATATGTTTAATTTACAGTGGTGACCATTATGTAGTCAATATATTAATAGCCAGTTACCACATAGGAGATCAGCAATATTTCCCTGTATTCTGCGATCTCGGATACTCCTGTGTGGTAACTGTCAGGAAATATTGATTGCATAATGGTGACTACACTAATTCAGAAAGATTTAATGAGCCCTAATATTTTATAGGAAATCTTTTCCTTTTGTAATTAGCCTCTGCTTACTTTAGTATGCCTACTCTAATCTGAAAAGAGCTACAGACGCTCCCCAGGTTACAGAAGACCCGACTTATGCAAATTCGCACTTACGGAAAAAGTTCCATAAACCAGAAATAGGATTTTCGAGTTGCAGAAATTTTTTCATAATGTATGGGTATACGTTTCCAACTGACGCAAAATTTGAGTTATGCAAGGCTTTCCAGAACGGAATGATTGCATAAATCGGGGGGCATCTGTATACTACAGACCTTTGGGGAAAATCTGCACATCTCGGGATAAACCAGAGTAATATTCTGAGACTAAGGGTATGTCTACACTACGGGACTAATCCAAATTTACAGAATTCGAATTTTGGAAACAGATTGCATAAAGTCGAATGTATGCAGCCACACTAAGCACATTAATTCAGCGGTGTGCGTCCATGTACCGGGCTAGCGTCAATTTCTGGAGCATTGCACTGTGGGTAGCTATCCCATAGTTCCTGCAGTCTCCTCCACCCATTGGAATTCTGGGTTGAGATCCCAATGCCTGATGGGGCCAAAAACATTCACAGGTGGTTCTGGGTACATCCTCCCCCTCTCTCCAGGGAAGCAAGGGCAGACAACCGTTTCACGCCTTTTTCTTGGGTGAACAGCGCAGATGCCATACTGCGGCAAGCATGGAGCCCGCTCAGCTCAAGACCGCAGTCATGAACATTGTAAACACCTCACGCGTTATCGTGCAGTTTATGCTGAACCAGAACCTGCAAAACCAGGTGGCAAGGAATAGGCTACTGCAGTGCGGTGGCGAGAGTGATGAGGACATGGACCTGGAATTCTGTCAAACAGCAGGCCCCAGCGCTTTGGAGATCATGGTGTTAATGGGGCAGGTTATAGCCATGGAAAGCCAATTCTAGGCCTGGGAAACAAGCACAGACTGGTGGGATTGCATAGTGTTGCAGGTGTGGACGATTCCCAGTGGCTGTGAAACTTTCGCATACATAAGTGCACTTTCATGGAACTTTGTGACTTGCTTTCCCCTGCCCTGAAGCGCCAGAATACCAAGATGAAAGCAGCCCTCACAGTTGAGAAACGAGTGGTGATAGCCCTGTGGAAGCTTGCAACACCAGACAGCTACCGGTCAGTCGGGAACCAATTTGCAGTGGGCAAATCTACTGTGTGGGCTGCTGTGATGCAAGTAGCCAAAGCAATCGCTGAGCTGCTGCTACAAAAGGTAGTGACTCTGGGAAATGTGCAGGTCATAGTGGATGGCTTTGCTGCAATGGGATTCCCTAACTGTGGTGGAGCGATAGATGGAACCCATATCCCTATCTTGGCACCAGGGTACCAAGTACATAAACCGCAAGGGGTACTTTTCAATGGTGCTGCAAGCACTGGTGGATCACAAGGGACGTTTCACCAACATCAATGTGGGCTGGCCGGGAAGGGTTCATGACGCTCGCGTCTTCAGGAACACTACTCTGTTTAAATGGCTGCAGCAAGGGACTTACTTCTCGGACCAGAAAATAACTATTGGGGATGTTGAAATGCCTATAGTTATCCTTGGGGACCCAGCCTACCCCTTAATGCCATGGCTCATGAAGCCATACACAGGCAGCCTGGACAGGAGTCAGGAGCTGTTCAACTACAGGCTGAGCAAGTGCAGAATGGTGATAGAATGAGCATTTGGACGTTTAGAAGGTCGCTGGCGCTCATTACTGACTCGCTCAGACCTCAGCCAAACCAATATCCCCATTGTTATTGCTGCTTGCTGTGTGCTTCACAATCTCTGTGAGAGTAAGGGGGAGACCTTTATGGTGGGGCGGGAGGCTGAGGCAAATTGCCTGGCTGCTGATTATGCACAGCCAGACACCAGGGCAATTAGATCACACCAGGAAGCGCTAAGCATCAGAGAAGCTTTCAAAACCAGTTTCATGACTGGCCAAGCTACGGTGTGAAAGTTCTGTTTGTTGAAAACCCGCCCCCTTGATTGACTCATTCCCTGTAAGCAAACCACCCTCCCCCCATAAATCACAGTTTGCTTTTAAAGGAAATAAAGTCACTATTGTTTAAAAATCATGTATTCTTTATTAATTGATTATAAACATAGGGAGAGAACCAGCAAGGTAGCCAAGGTGGGGTTTGGGAGGAGGATAGGAGGTAAGTAAAAGGCCACTGAAAAAATTCAATATAATAGCCTTTTGGTTGGGCTGTCCACTAGGGTGGAGTGGGAGGGTGCATGGAGCCTCTTCCCCCCCCCCCGGGCGTTCTTACACGTCTGTGTGAGGATGTTATGGAACATGGTGAGGGGGGAGGGAGGTTATACAGGGGCTACAGCGGCACTCTGTGATCCTGCTGCCATTCCTGAAGGTCCACCAGACACCAGAGCATGTCCGTTTGATCACACAACAGCTCCAGTGTTTCAGCCTGCCACCTCTCATCTTGAGCATCCCTCATGACCTCACGTTCACTGGCATCTTTCCTGTACTTAGATACCATGTCCTTCCACTCATTCAAATGAGCTCTTTCATTGCGGGTGCATTCCATTATTTCTGCGAACATCTCATCTCCTGTCCTCTTTCTCCGCCGCCTTACCTGAGAGAGCCTTCAGGATGGAGGAGGGAGGCTTGAAAAATTTGCAGCTGCTGGAGGGATGGAAAAAAGGAGAGAAGTTTTTAAAATGATACATTTTACAGAACAATGCTTATACTCTTTCATGGTGAACAACACTACTCACATTACATAGCACATGTGATTTCGGTACAAGGTCACATTTTGCATCTTAATATTGAATGCCTGTGGCTTTGGTGTTAGAGATCACAGACACGGGTCCGGGCAACAGAATTCGGCTTGCATGCGGGCCATGGTAAGCCATTGTCTTTCGGCTTCTGCACCCTCCTTTCCCACATACCAATCAAAGCCCGTTCAGTGCTGTGGTTTTCCTGTTAACCTTCAGCAGCAGAAAACAAACTACCTTACCCCCCCCATCCAATTCTCTGGGATGATCGCTTTATCCCTCCCCCCACCGCGTGGCTGGTATCAGGGAAGATCCCTGCTAGCCAAACGCGAAAATCTCAGGGCCAATTCCCCTCTCCCCCCGCGCTTGGCTTACTACAGGGAAGGATTTCTTTTCAGCCACAGGCAAACAGCCCAGTAGGAATGGCCACCTCTGTCCCCTTAATTAAATTCCCATATTTCAACCAGGTTACCATGAGCGATATCACTCTCTCCTGAGGATTACACAGCGAGATAAAGAACAGATGTTCTTTGCTTGAATGCCAACAAACACCGGGACCACACACTGCCAGGTGTTGTCATGCAATGATTCCAGATTACTTGCTACTAGCATGGTGTGGTCAAGTGTCCTACCATGGAGGACTGAATAAGGCTGCACTGCCCAGAAACCTTCTGCAAAGGCTTTTGGAGTACCTCCAGGAGAGCTTCAAGGAGATGTCCCTGGAGGATTTCCGCTCCATCCCCAGACACGTGAACAGACTTTTCCAGTACCTGTACTGGTCGCAAATGCATCCCAAGTCCTCAGGGCAAATTAATCATTAAAAGCTTGCTTTTAAACCATGTTTTATATTTTAAAAGGTAAACTCACCTGAGGTCCCTTCCATGGGGTCATGGTCTTGGATACTGGCTTGGGAGGGTACTTCAGTCAGGCTGAGAAAAAGATCCTGGCTGTTGGGGAGAATGGAGTGCTGTGTGCTCTCCACAAGCTCGTCATCGTCCTCCTCTTCCCCATCCACAGAATCCTCAGGTGTGGCTGATGAGATTACCCCCACCTCAGAATCCACAGTCAAAGGTGGGGTAGTGGTGGCGGCCCTCCCTAGAATTGCATGCAGCTCAGCGTAGAAGCGGCATGTCTGCAGCTCTGACCCGGAGAAACCGTTTGCCGCCTCTGTTTTCTGAAAGGCTTGTCTGAGCTCCTTGACTTTCACACGGTACTGCTCTGAGTACCTATTTTGGCCTCTCTCCATCATGCCCTTGGAGATTTTTTTTCAAAAGTTTTGGCATTTTGTCTTTTCAAACGAAGTTCTGCTAGCACTGAATCTTCTCCCCATATAGCGATCAGATCCAGTACCTCCCATACGGTCCATGCTGGTGCTCTTTTTCGATTATCGGCCTGCATGGTTACCTGTGTTGATGAGCTCTCTGTGCTCTCCTGTGCTGGGCAAACAGGAAATAAATTTCAAATGTTCACGGGGCTTTTCCTGTCTACCTGGCCAGTGCATCCGAGTTCAGATTGCTGTCCAGAGCAGTCACAATGGTGCACTGTGGGATAGCTCCCGGAGGTCAATACCATCGAATTGCAGCCACACTATCCCTAATTCGAAATGACAATATTGATTTGGCACTACTCCGCTCATTGGGGAGGAGTACAGAAATCTATTTTAAGAGCCATTTATTTCGAAATAAAGGGCTTCATTGTGTGGACGGGTGCAGGGATAATTTGATTTAACGCTACTAAATTTGAATTAAACTCATAGTGTAGACCAGGCCACAGTTTTGCTTACTAGGATTGTACTTACTCAAGGCCTTTGGCTGTTTAATGATGTAAGTCATAAAGACTGAATTCCCAAGTTTCCTTTCACATTCTCTGACTGTCCGTTAGCTTAAAGCAAATTCAGCTTGTAAATGTAGTTGTTTCTTTGGAATCCTATAAATTTATTCTTGAGATTACTGTAAGGTTTAAAGAATTTTAACTCTGGCATTAGTAAAGTATGTGTCTCTTTCTAAGAGATGTTGCTATTTCATGTAATGTTACAGTTGCAGCTCTTCTGTGTGCAAAACGGTACCACTTTTTAGTGTATGAATGGACTCAGAAATATATTAGAATGGGATACATTTAGACAGGAATCAACACAGTGGTTTAAATGGAAGATGGATGTTTTGGAGCAAGTTTAGCCCTCCTGCAATCATTGTCAATAAGTACAGTGCACAGCTGGACAAACAGTTCACAAACAACTTGTTGAATAAATTCTACTTGCATGTTTTCTGTGAACAGAATGCAGTTGAAAAAAAATTGCTATTACTTTTATTTGGCAAGCATTTTTGTGAATTGCTCATTAACTATTACTTTAGATATTGAATATTAATGACTTGGTATTCCAGCTGTGTATCTGTGAGGGGATTCCTGTGTGCCCCAGGCCGGCAGTACCGCCTAGTGACAATACTCTAGACTGTATCACCCAATGGCGAGTATCACAGGCTGTTCTGCAGAGCAGCTATAGTCCCCAGTAGTACCCAGTGCCAAGAGTCATGGGCCACTCAGCAGAGTCAAGGGGGTGGGGTAGGGAAACACTTTACTCCACAAGGTTCCAACCCAGGGCACTTCAAAACAGTAGTCCATATATAGGTTTTAGGGTCTGGTACCCTTACTTGCATTCCCTGTGTCACTTCCTATCCTTGTGTCTGTACCTCAACTGGTGTCACAGCTCTGTCTTGGGATCCCTCTTGGATTCCTCCCAGGTTCATCTCCAGAGCCCCTTCCCCTGGTGAGAGCAAGTCTTAACCCTCAGCTCTTGTGGTTGAAGGGTTTCCGGTGACTTGGCTATAAGGCTTGCTCCCAGCACGTTAGAGTCCCAGTGGCTTCTCGGTAGGAGGCTGCTGTATCCTACAGCTCTCCTCCTCTGTCAGTTGAGGGGGTGGGGCCTCCAGTGTCAAGTGCAGTTCCTTAATCCTCAGCTCACCAGTGCAGAGTTGATACACCCATCACAGTAACTCAGGTCCTTCTTCCCCCTGAACTGAATATTTTTGATTAAACAAACCTCAGCTACAGGCATCAAGTTTCCTTCCTGTGAACACTCATTTGTGCAAGCAAAGTTTTATTGATATATTGCACATTCATTCAAATGTGAATAATAAGGGTTGCAAACACAGTCAACATGAAAGTCCATTTAGATGACAAAATATTTTCCCAGCTTAGTCTTGAGAAGCTGAGAGGCCACATGATGACAGAGGGTATGGCTCCTGCTGGAGGTTTTCCAAGCCAGATTAATGAGAGATTATTCTAGACGCAGGGTACAGACCATACAGGTACTTGCCCAGTTCCCTTCTGTGTCTCACTGTAATGAACTTTGTGAACAGTCTTATGTCTGCATAGGACAGGATGGTGAATTTACTGCTTGCCTTCCTTTTGCAGTGGAGGGTTATAGGTCCCCAGGAGGAGGAAGGTTCTGGTAGGTAGGAAGATGGCTGGTTTGGAATGGGGCAGGGAGGTTGGATGTCCAAGGACCCTGGCAGGTGAATGGTGGTCAGAGGCAGTGAGGGAGAGCTTACTGGGGCCTACCAGGAGCTTGACTCTATAGGGTACTGTGTAAAACATGCTAACAGACATCTAGAAAGGACTGCCATACCACAGCACTCAAGCAACCCCATGAGGATGCTAAAGTATAATGTTCTCCATCCACAGTCCCTCTCCCCGCAATTCAGGAACACACTGGTCAGGTACGGAAGGCAGTTTATTTCAACTCTCCATGGGCAATTAAGTACAACAATGACTCTCAGAAAAATGCAGATACCTGAGCAATTGAATCTAGGGTCACAATTTGAAAGAAGAAGCCAAAAGAACCAGACAAAAATGTAATTGCAGTGGTGAGATCACACTATTGCCACATCCCACATTGAATTTCCCAGTGCTCTAACACATATGAACAATTGGAGAGAATAAAGGAAAAGTAAAAAAAATAGTTCTAGGAAAATTATATTGTGAGAAACAAACAAGGGCTAAATTAATGTTTCTTGGCAAAAGATAGACAGTGACGACAATTTAGTCAATGTGCATTGAAAAGGCTGTTTGGATCTTGGGATTTGGGCAGTTTAGGATTTTATGTTAATTGCTAATGTTGGGGGGCAGGAAATAAATGTTTTCATATGATATAGTACAATCACAAGACAAGCATGCAGTAAATTAATGACTTGCCTCCAGGGCCGGCTCTGGCTTGCTGGCCCCCCCAAGCCAAAAAAAAACAAAAAACCGCAGCAGCTAGAACAGCAAAGCGCAAAAAAAAAAACCCTGCGTTGCGGCTGGAGCCAGGGTGCAGATGCGCCACGGCTAGCGGGGGGAGGGAGCAAGGGGAGAGAGAGAAGAGGGGCGGCCAGGGCTTCAGCGGGGCGCTGCCACGCGGCCTCTCCCGCCATGCCCCCTGCCGGGAGGGCTCCACACCACTCAGATTGGCTGGGAGGGAAGGATGTGGGCTGCCCTGCCCGGCTTGCTGCAAGGGCGCTCCTGTCCTCCACGCCGCTGCGCCCTACAGGGCGGCCAGAGTGGAACCAAAAAAAAAAAGCGGCCATGCCGCTCTAGGATAGGGTGGAATTCCGCCTCCTGCAGGCTGCCGCCCCAAGCACCAGCTTGCTCGGCTGGTGCCTGGAGCCGGCCCTGCTTGCCTCCTGCTGCAACTGCAGAAGCAACCTACATTAGGAATACTTTGGGGAATGTGTATGTATGTGTGTAGATAGACAGATGGAAAAATCAGTTTCCATACTAGAGAATGCTACTTTCAAATACACAAATCATAAGAGCCACACAGAATAATAAAATGCAAATTTGATTCCTACCAGTGGAGGAAAAATGTTCTATTTAAGTATCTGACATTATGTGATATGCATACATTAGAGATTTAGTGGTGTGTGTTTTTTTTTTTTTTTTTTTATTGGCAGAAATGGGTCGTGTGAACATCAAATGCAGAAACTGTTCTTTCAATATGTTTGGCTCTAAGTTGTTCTTGAAGATCGGTATTTAATATTTGCAAGTGTGGGTGATATTATATGAAACAGTAGAATTTTGTTTTGAAGCTCACTAAGCAAACTAATTAGAATCTAATTTGATGCTAAATGATTGTGCGTATTGTTCTACATTAAAGATGGAAGCAGCTAAATAACGATTTCTCACTGCAAGCCTGTTACAGAATGAAATGTCAATTCATCATGGTGATAGACAAGGCACACTGAGAGATTGGATAGGTGCCTACTTTGACAGAAGCTTTCTCATCAGGGAAAGATGGGTGTACAGGAGGAGGCAAGTCTGTTCCAGCTGGTCCCTTACAACATCTGTCATCACAGTAAAGCTAGAATATGCTTTGACTCCAGTTTAGGTACTTACCATCACACTTCCTTGGTTGTAAGCATGCCTCCATTGTAAGTATAGTTAATTAATGGTTGGGCAAATACTTGCTTGATACTATAATTGAGTCCCTTCTTTGGTGCTTGTTCAAAGAAAGCCGAATTAAATATTTCTACTCTCTCACTCCTTATCTCTGCCTTTCTGATAGTCTCTGGGCAGGAAAGCCATATAATGTAATCTTTTAAATGTATTTCTCTAGGTTAACATTATGATACTAAAATGTAACAAGACTTTTTCAAGTGATTACCAGACAGCATTCATAGTATATCTGCAGGCTACCGCTGATTTCTGTGCTTGCTGTTTCCCAAATTAGTAACTGGAAGGCCACGCATCTGAGCAATGTCAATGTAGTCAGTGAGATTACTTGCACAAGTAAAGTTACTTCTATGATTAAATGTTTGGAGGGTTGGGATTTATGAGAACACTCGGTGCTCATACACATGAAGTACAATAAAATATCCCTCCCCATCTCAATGGGGATGGCAGAGGGTGGCAAACATTTGGTCACACCAGCAGGGATGGCCAACTCCTGGAAGAGGAAAGGGAGAGCTCCTGTATAGAAGCGCAGGATGAGAGGATTCAGAAGTGAGTTGAGTCCTAGGGAAAGGCTGAAGAGTGTGTACTGGGATGTAGCCCTTTTATTTATTTAAATTGAATTTAGTAATTAAACTACTTGAAGGTCCAGCTCCTGTTGCTACAGTTTCAAGCTCAACAGAGTGAACATTACCGCTGGTGCTTGTCGCAAATTTAGAGACTTTAGGAACACACAAAGTCCAAGGATAGTGACTATAGACATAATCACAAGTACAAAGTCTTATCTGTACTACAAGTTTCTATAAAGAAATAAGTAACGTTACAACTACCCATGCATATATAAATCCTTTAAAAACACACACAATGACTAAGTACTCTTACTTACATCCTCAAAGATATTCTAGGGTCTGATGGACCTCTCAATAGGTGATCATCAATAGAAGGGTGGTTCCTGCTGGGGTTTCCTAGAGGGAGGGAGTCTTCCCTTGTGGGTCTTCCCACTTTTACCAAGCCAGGGAACCTCTTATTTTGTTGTTCTGGCCACACCTAACACTTTATGAATATGCTTGAGGGTTTCAACCCTCTTTTCCTTTTCTGTTCTTCAACAATCCATGAATATTGGGGTGCCCCATTTTTCATAGATTGTTCTTAGTTACTCTTATTCTCATTAGCATCTACATACAACATTTACCCTGCAGTCAGGACAGTACCTTCTATGATGTCCAAGATCATGAGACACCTGATCGTAACAATACCTTACAGTTTATTGCAAGCTAGTTTATTTTGTAACAATACTGCAAAAGATGTGCCAATAGGTAATCTTGTGACCTTCTTTGGTCACCCACTTATGTCAAGCATTCTTAAGTCTCTGGCCTAGTAACTTAAATCTATTTAGTATACATTGATTATGAAATAGCATATGAATTGACCACAACATTACATACTATAATGATGATGGGTGATAAAATGAGCTAGTTGGCTACAGTGATATTGGATATCTGGTGGGAGCCCTGTAACCTCACACTGGACCCAATTAAATACCTGGTATGTGAGAGGGCGTGGGCAGATAACGAGAGGGATGCTAAATTTAAAAAGTTGCAGCCTGCTGCTGAAATCCATTCCTGTGTTTGTCGTTCATTTAGCAGTGTGTCCTCATCAACATTTCTTTGTAGACATAGTTTTATGACAAATTATTTTAACAGATGCAATTTAAATGTCAATATGGCACATTGCTGTTGTGAATTATGAAAATACATTGTGAAGACCAATGTGTTAGTTCTTCTACAGCTTGGGATTTCCTCTGATAGGCTGAGTTTGGAGAGAGTTGGGGTCCTTTTTGGTGAATGGTGTATTGCAGTTCAAGTTTAGCACAGAATAAAATGGACAGTTAAAAACTAGGTAAATGGAAATACTTGTTGCACCCATACAATCAAAATACTACTTTTAATGACTTCATATGTCTCACACATCCTCCGCAGAGGAGTACTAAACTTGTTAAAACCTCAAAGTCTGATTTGTGCCTTAACACCTGACTCATGATTTTGTAACACTTGGGGTGGGGATACTGTGTGTTACTATATTTGAAATGAAATAGAACATGGGAGTTTGAAAGTATAAGGTTATTTCCTAATGTCTTCTTTGAAATTCATGGCTGCTTAACAGAGATGGAGTAGCCATTCACAATTCCAGTTGCTTTAGGGAGATGTGTCTTTGTCTCTATCCTCATAACACACTGGACAGCAAAGCTGGCAGGGTGCCAGTTGGGAGGAGCGAACCATTCTGGGCCTTGTAATGGGTAGCATAACACAGAGCTGCTAAAAATGGCAAGTTTTCATTTTCTCAATTCTTTCTTTCTTCATTTTGTCACTGAATTAATATGGAGGCAGGGTAGGTGTCATGTACTTCTTGTAGGCTGCAAGTTTGCCACTAGCACCTCAGACTGCTGTAGCAGATATGGACAGGTTACAGAGCTTACTTCTCAGAGAGCTACACACCTGCTGTGTTCATTGAGATCCTTTAATGTTCTGCATGGTATGGCTGAGGTTAGCTTAAATAAGATATGTTATACACAGTGCCACCGGTTGGCTGAATTAGTGGCTTTATAATGCAAATTAGCATTTCATTACAGTGGGGAAACAGGGAGGGAAAAAATTGACAAATCAAAAACTGAAAAATCAAGTTTTTCACTGAAATAATTCTAGAAGCCAGTGTTTGTTTTTAAAAAAAAAAAAAAAAAAAAAAAAAAGCCCCCAAAACAGTTTTAAAACAAGATAGTTTAATCAGTTGTAGTGGCAATGCACTCCGCCCCCAGGAGCAAGGGGAAGAATTGTGACAGAATCACAGTTATGACATTACTGAGACAATTCTTTATCAGGAGGCATGTAGCTGCACCACCACTTACTTAGTGATACGAACAGACTTCACTCGCTCCGGGTGTATTCGGCGGCACTGAAGGACCTGCCGCTGAAGACCCACCAAAAACTCTCCTGGGGGCCCCTGTGGGGCCCAGGACAAATTGCCCCACTCCCTTACCCTCCTCCCCCCGCGGGCAGCCCTGTTTATAACAGATTTTATGAAGAGACAGCCTGAAGTAGAAGGGCAGTAGATATGGGAGCAGAAAGCCAAAGAGACATCAACTGCATTTTATTTTTTGGTATAATTTATTTGCATTGCTGTAGCACCTAGGAGCACTAGTCATGGACCAGTACCCCATTGTGTGAGGCACTGTACAAAGACCATTCAAAAAGATAATCCCTGCTCCAAAAAGTTTCATCATAAAATCAGAATAACTCTTAATTTCCGAGTTCTCCCTTCTGCCCCCACCGCACCCTAACATTTTTTTTTCCCCTTTAGCCATTCTACTTCCAGGGAATTACATACTTCAGCATTTTGTGGATAATTGTATTTGGTATTTCTCACAAGGTCTGTTACCTTCAGCTATTTCTCATTGCCAAGTAATAGTTACCAACAGCCCTTAAAAACACTAAATGCATTTATGCCATAAATAAATCTAGACACAAACTTTTTATCAAATTTTGCTTTTACATATTATTCTGGTTTTTATTAGCTTTGATTCTAATCCTAAAAGTAACTTGAAGTGCTGGCAGTACAAAATAACTTAATTAAGAATAAAATCATATTTTAAACTTCAACCTCTCTTCAAAAATTATGAGTCTCTGATTAAAAGTAGCACTGCATAAATGTCAGCTCAATTATTTTTGGCATATTAGCTTCATTATTTAAGAAAAAAATCACAGCGATATAAAGCAGTTTCCCTGATCAGTGATAGAGAAATCAGATCAGGGATCTCTAAACTTATATCCCTCTTCCTATCAAACTCTTGTTCAGGGTCTATTCCAGGATGCAGAGCATGCGTTTATCTGTGTAAGCAGAGTCAGGATGAGCTCTACCCTGACATCTGGTGGTGAATTATGGCGAGTGTGGAAAAGAACTCCAGGGGCTGATCTGGTTTGCATAGGCACACCCACTCGCCTGGCATGAAACAACAGCAACTGAAAGTGGTTACTTTGGCTGGTGTGGGATCCCCAGTTTTCTCTGTTATTGGGGCAGGAAGAATAAAGTTTTGTTACCCTGATTCTGTGAATCAAGGCCAGTGGAACTGTTGTATGACAGAAGGACTGAGTGAGTCCTTCACCATTACCTAAGTAGCACTTGCTTGACAAGGGGCATGGGTTACAAAACCCAGTGAATTGAGAGAGGATGTGGACAGGTATTTATACCTGATAGTATGGGCCCTCTTTGAGGGTTTGAAACACCAATTGCACTACCTCCTCTCTCCACTGTTGAATGTCAGAGCTAACTTTGATTCCATTAGGAGTCTAGTTACAGGCTGCTGAGCTGAATTCACTTTGGGCCAATGGTGCACTAGCACTGGGGCTCCCCTACTCTGAGCTGAAATTGCTAAGAGCTGAAATCAGAAAAGAGCTAAAGTTATTAAGAGCTGAGATCACTGAGACTGTGTTAACTAGTGGGGGAGCCTGAAGCTATATTGCTAAGTGGCTGGCGGAGCAGCTAGCAGAGTGGAGCCTCACGGGGACGGTTGGAGCGGAGCTGAGTGACTCACAGGTCAGTGAGCAGGGCGGAGCGGCTGGAGAAGCAGCGAGCAGAGCGGAGCCTTGTGGGAGCGGCCCAAGGAACGGCTGAAGTGGAGCAGAGCTGAGCGGCTCACAGGTCGGTGAGTAGAATGTTATTAAACATTTTCTGTTACACTCAGACTCCGTGCTTGCGAGAGGGGAAGTATTGCCTCTTAGAGGCGCCCAGGGGGTGGTATGTAATTGTCCCAGGTCACTGGGTGGGGGCTCGAGCCGGTTTTGCATTGCGTTATTGAAACGGAACCCCTAGATACAGAACCCGGCCCTTGTTGCTGCCAACTTAGATGAGCAGAAGGGTTACGTCTGAATAGAAAGGAAGTGACTACATCACACATTCAATATTACAGGAAAGTTCTAACTTGATTAAAGTTTTCATTTCAAAAGGTCAGAACTTTTTTTGTTGCAAATGACTATATTTGTGAAAGTACAAAGAACAAAGTTCTGTAGAATATTTCAAAAGACAAGGGGGGGGAGGGAACCCAACAACCAGACAAAAGATAGCTAGCCAAATCTATCCTCCACTAAATCTGTGTAACTCCAACAGCTCTTCAGATCTAGCAAGGCAATGAAGTTTATAGTTAGGGCCTGTAGACATGCCCCTCGTTGCTCACAGCACAAATCCATGGGAGATCACTCTTTCAAACACCAGTGCCCTTTTATTTCCTTGTATTTTCTCCACCACCACTTATATATAGCTTCATACAGTTCGCTATCAGGCAGGTAATCCCTTGGGGAACAGCTAGCTCACTTTCCTGTTCCTCCCCTCCTACTTCCTTCCTCCTAGCTTTATAGGCTTTAATCAGCCACAGCCTGTCAGCTCCAATCTCTTCCCCCTTACTGGGAGCTGAGCTAGCAGGCTCTGAGCTAACAGGGGCTGAGTCAGTGCCTTTTGGCCAGCAGCCAGTTACAGGGCCCTACCAAATTCACGGCCATGAAAAATGCATTATGGACTGTGAAATCTGGTGAAATCTGTTCTTTTGTGTGCTTTTACTCTATACTATACAGATTTGGCGGGGAGGCCAGTGTTTCTCAAATAGGGGGTACTGACCCGTAAGGGAATTGCTGGGGGGGGGTTACAAGATTATTTTAGGGGGGTGGGGTCACAGTATTGCCACCCTTACTTCTGCGCTGCCTTCAGAGCTGGGTGGCTGGAGAGCAGCAGATGATGCCTGGGTGCTCAGCTCTGCCAGTAGCAGTGCAGAAATAAAGGTGGAAATACTACACCATGCCACCCTTACTCCTGCGCTGCTGCCTTCAGAGCTGGGCAGCTGGAGAGTGGCAGTTGCTTTCTGAGGGCCCTGCGCTGCTGCCTGCAGAGCTGGGCTCTCAGAAAGCAACTGCTGTTCTCCAGCCACCCAACTCTGAAGGCAGCAGCGCAGAAGTAAGGGTGGTAATACCATACCATGCCACCCTTACTTTTGCGCTGCTGCTGGCAGTGGCTGTGCCTTCAGAGCTGGGCTCCCAACCAGCAGCCGCCGCTCTCCAGCTACCCAGCTCTGAAGGCAGCACTGCCACCAGCAATAGTGTAGAAGTAAGGATAGCAGTAAAGCAATCCTCCCTACAATAACCTTGCGCACCCCCCCTCCAACTCCTTTTTGGTAAGGACCCCTAGCGTTACAATACCATGAAATTTCAGATTCAAATAGCTGAAATCATGAAATTTGCAATTTTTAAAATCTTATGACTGTGAAATTGACCAAAATGTCCCATGAATTTGGTAGGGCCCCAGTCATAGTGCATTGTAGAAGAAAGAAATCACTGCTAGAGCACGCACCTCCTCCTGGCTGAGTGTGGCATAGCAGGCTCTCCCCTGCCAATAGTTGGTCTGGCCCTGATGTGGTCTGTTTCCATAATTCAGCTGCCTGCAAAGATAACATTTTCACATTTTAGTTCCACCCATTCCAAAGTCCAACAAATCCTTACAAAAAGGTCTTTGACCCCAACTGTTAGCCCTCTTATCTCAGGGTTTTCCATTTTCCCTGTCCTCTTATGTCAGGGGTTAGGGTGGCTTCATGCCACTTTCTGCAGTGGCTGATCTGGGAACCTAGGCATTTTCACTCCATTGGTTCCGTGTAGTGAGCAGACAACATCTGTCTCTTCTGAGCCCTCCCCTCACCCCCACTATATCCCTCAACTTCTTCCTAACAGAGCCTTCTACCAAACCTTCTTCCCACAACCTCTTTAGGTTCACCCATTTCTCAGGGACATGACTCACCGGGCTCTTCCCTAGAATTCCCCTGTCAGGGTTCCCTCCCCACTCTGAACTCTGGAGTACAGATGTGGGGACCCACATGAAAGACCCCTAAGTTTATTTCTACCAGTTTAGGTTAAAAACTTCCCCAAGGCACAAATTCTTCCTTGTCCTTGGACAGTATTGCTGCCACCCCCAAGTGAGTTAGACAAAGATTCAGGAAAAGGATCACTTGGAGTTCCTATTTCCCCAAAATATCCCCCCAAGCCCCTTCACTCCCTTTCCTGTGGAGGCCTGAGAATAATATACCACCAAATAGGTAACCAAGGTGAGCACAGACCAGACCCTTAGGTTTTTAGGACACTAAAAACCATTCCGGTTCTTAAAAGCAAAACTTTATTATAAATAAAATAGTAAAAGAAACACCTCTGTAAAATCAGGATGGAAGGTAATTTTATGAGGTAATAGGATTTAAAACACAGAGGATTCCCCTCTAGGCAAAACTTTAAGGTTACAAAAAACAGGAATAAACCTCCCTCTTAGCATAGGGAAAATTCACAAGCTAAAACAAAAGATAATCTAATGCATTTCCTTTACAAAAATTTTAGGTAATCTTAAATGCTTATTTCAGGTAGGGTTTTAGGAGTTTTTTTTTTCCTGCCTGGTCCCTCTCTCTCTGTCCCGAGAGAGCACAACAAAGAGAACACAAACAAAGCCTTTCTCCCCCCTCCAAGATTTGAAAGTATCTTCTTTCCCCATTGGTCCTTCTGGTCAGGTGCCAACTAGGTTAATTGAATTGATTAACCTCTTACAGGTAAGTGATTCTGTACCTCTGGCCAAGAGGGATTTTATATTACTGCATACATAAAAGTTGTTACCCTTCCCTTTATATTTATGACACCCCCAATAAATCTCAAACCAAAACCACAACTTAACCCAATTATGCCATCTTGGGGCTTGCCTGTCATCCCTCTTAAGCTTCTTTTACACAGTTCCTCGGTATAAACATCTCCCAGGAGACTCTCCCTGGACGTTCAGGGACTGCCCTGTTGTTAGGGCTCCCATTATTCCACTCTGTTAGCTGCTGTGTCTCTATCCTGGTCTCCTACCAGACTTCTCTATATAATGATTCTAGGGCCAACACCTCCTTGGGCTTCTTCTACTAGTATCCCTACTCTCTAGTTCCCAAGAGTGACTGCAGAATTTCTTCCTCTTTTCCTTGTATCATGCTTCTTTGTCTTTATCTTTGTTTGCTTTTCGGTGCAGCAGCCTCATCATAGAAGTCTGACTGCCACTCTCTTCATTAGTTTGCATCCAAGGTTTTTAATTTATTTTAATATCCTTTCACCCAGACTAGTATTTTTTTTTTGAACTATTCCATTTCCCTGACATCCTCACTAGTCCCTCAGAGAAAAAAATCTTTGATTCTAAGCTAACTCCATTTTGTCATGAAGAAACTTTCTTTCCAGATAATATTGCCCACGATGCCACAGAACATGATCAAGAGTTACTTTGATTTTGCACACATTACACAGTCCATCTTTACATCTTATTAATAATTTTAAGTTCATCTAAGACACAATGGCCTATTAACATTCTAAAAATGACTATTTCAATGTTTCTATCAGGACTGAGAATTATTGTATTATCTTTGATTTTTGAGCATACATGATAGAATCTTTGTCTTTTTGTTTCCTTGGTCCATAAGTATTTCCGTTCCTCATTTGTGACCACCACACATTTGAATTCTTGTCTAATTAAGGATATATTAATATCCACATCCTCATGTTTTAGAGCATGTTTTGCTGTTTTGTCAACCATCTCATTTCCAGATATAATGATATACACCAGGTCCCATGCTATTGTTTACACAGGTAGCTGCTTGCATTATTTCCATAGTTAGGTACATTATTTCACTTATGTCATTCTGCTTTCCGAAGTCCCCATTCTCATTGTGATTTTGTCTGACAGGAAATCAGATAAAATTACAGCTACAGCCTTTTGCACATCTCTTATCCAGGTTAGTGCCAACATTATCCCCATTAGTTCTGTAATCAGAATGGTCACATCATTTGATAGTCTTTTAGATTTCTGGATTCCAAGATTAGCAACAAAGAAGGCTGTTCTCATGTTACCCATTGTGTCATCTTTGGATCCATTTGTAGAGACTTGGCAAAGTTGGCCCCATTTTTCATAAATAAATTCAGAAATTTCATTGGTCTTAATCTGTTTTTTTTTTTTTTTTTTTCCTTGGTCCCTCCCCACCCCCCATACAATTCCAGATCCAAAAGTGGGGAAATAACTGACCAACTGTATTTTGATTTCCCACGACTAATTTTTTTTAGTTTTTTTTTAATTTCTTTTTTACATATCTCTTTAACCCAGAGTTTGAACTTAATAGTATGAGGAAGTCTGTGGCAATCATCATTTTGTTTACAAAGCTCCCAGCATTCCTCATAAATCTGTTGTGTACTTCTATTTTCATGTTTTCTTTTTATCTTTTCCCTAAAGGTTAATCTAATAGTTTCATCCTTACATTTATAAATGCTTTCTCAGTGGCTATTGGCAGTGCACACATTTGTGGTATCATTGTGCCACATGCCAATCACAAAGTGTGGGCCTGGAGCAGTTCCAAGTTTCTAGGAGTTGTTCTTGAGCTTGAACCAAAAGCTTGGCATCCATAGTCTAAAACTGTTCTTATCAATACTCTATACATCATCATCAATACCTTATTTCCATCCTATCCCAGATATACTTTTAGGTAAGTTCATCCTATTTTTACACTTTTGTAAAAGATATTATCCATGTGACCTTTCCAAGTTAATTTATATTCAAACACTCAAAGGTACATACACTTTTGAACTAGCTGAATTTTTCACCATAAAGAAATGTCTCATTCTTCCCTAATTTTCTTCCTTTGTTAAAAGCATTCCTCTTGTTTCTGCAGGTGAATTTTAAATCCCCAACCATTTCCCTACTCAGAAGGTTTCTGGATTGGCTCATTTGTCTTTTTCCAAGCTACTTTAAGTGTTTTATGTTAAGTCCACATAGCACAGTCATCTGTGAAAACGGAAATATCTGTTCCCATCTGCACACTTTCCAGGAGGTCATTTATCATAATGGAAAACAAAATAGCAGCCCCCTTCTGCTCTAAACTTCTTCTGTTCATAATCCTTTCCCATCTGGCCTTTATCATCAGTTAAGCCTTGCCCACCCTCCAGATGTAGCCCCATATGCTTATTAGGCTTTCATGTTCACATTTACCCAGTCCTTGCCTGTGTGGGGTACTCACCCCATCACATGCATCCTTGAGAAAATGTGACAAACCCAGATTTAGCACCTTGAAGCAAGGTATTCTTAGAAATTACCAAGTGTGGAAAGTATCAGTGTAGGAGTTTGATCCTTTGGATGCAACAAACATTTCTGTTTACCATGAAAACCCACTACTGCTATTAACAAGTTTATCCATGAGAGAATGGATAGTTAATGCTAAGCAAATGGAAATACTTGTTGCATCTAGGGGATCAAACTACATTTAATGACTTTGTATTATCCTAATGTGTCTCATGCACCTGAAGCAGAGGGGTTCTGCATTTGTTCAAAACCATGAAGTCCGTTTAACCTGGAAATGATACTCTCCACACATAGCAATTACTAATAATGCATTGTGCCCCTGAGTTATATCTGGGCTGATCACATTTTTCCAAAGAGGTAATATTAATATTGCTACCAGGATAACTCTAGAAAACCAACTCGTGGATATTTTCATTAATCATACAAACTGATGAGACAAAGTTATATTGGAAATCTTGTTGCAGGACTAGCCTCACCATTATTAATATTTCTCTCCAAAAAATGAATACTTTAGAGTATCCCACAACATGAGTAAAAGTGCCTTTGTTAGTTCTGAGTTTCCAGTTAGCAAGTTTTCAAGGCCAAATAGTAAAAATATACCAAATATTTATAATGTAACACTTCTGAAGAACAATGGGCCAGATTCTCAGCTGGCATAAACTGAATTATACCAACTAAAGATATGACCCTGGTAGTGTCAGGTTCCCATTTTTATTGTGCCTTCTTCCATTAAGAGAGAAACAATTCTGGATACTTGTATACCATACAAAAATATCAGTTAAGGAGAATAAAGCATCTTGACTGGCTATCCTCTTAGTTGTAACAATCAGCGCCATGAGGAATACATGCACAGGAGAGCTAAACTAGGGTGTGAAGATAACAGGGACCCAAAACCTTTCAAAATTCAATGTAAATTGTAGGTACAACTTGTTATTTTTTCTTTAATTATTAATATATATGCCGTATTAGAACACAGCTGTCTTTTCTTTTTATGTAAAATTAATGTTTTTTTGATAAAATGGGAAACTGAATCCAGCTTTTCATTTTTTCCCCATTTTATTTGTTTTTCCTTCCTACCCCAGTATCAAGATGGAAACAAGTGTTCATGAAAAATTTCAAAACGAACAAATTGTCTTCTGTCCAAAAATGCAGAATGAAAATTACTATAACATTTTTTTGTGATCTCTATTTTTTCCATTTTCAATGAATTCTATAGAGCACATGAGCTTGATCCAAAAAGGTACTGAGTGTCATCACCTCCTAATTTCAATGACACATTTCTGTGATATCCTTACTTATAAAATTGTGTGGCTATAGTTTTGTGCTAGAGATATAGATTGAAAAGGCATATTTGTTGTTGCTTGAACCCCTCTTTTGAGGCACTTGTAACATTTTTCTTTTTTTAACTATACTTGTTAGATTTAGATAATCATTTTTATAGCAGGGGTTCCCAAACTTGGTTCATGACTTGTTCAGGGTAAGCCCCACCAGGCCACGAGACTCTTTGCTTACCCGAGTGTCCGCAAGTACAGCCACTAGCAGCTCCCAGTGGCCACGGCTCACCGTTCCCGGCCACTGGGAGCTGCAAGTGGCAATACCTGCGGACGCTCAGGTAAACAAAGCATGTCGTGGCCCACCCGGGGCTTACCCTGAACAAGCCGAAAACCAAGTTTGGGAACCCCTGCCTTTTAGTGACTGTAACAGTGCAGGGCAACTGCACATGTATTTCCCCTCAGTGGTTCTGTCAGGGCACCCACTCTTGGCTTTCAGTAATCCAGCTGATGCCTCTCTTGAATGGAGAACCATGTCTGTCCCTTTTGAGTGTGGTTTTCACAGCATGGAAAGTTGCCTTGATATCACCATGTCATTCTCAGCACAGACAGGTTGCCCTAAGACACTTTCTTTCTTTTTCTTCAGCAATGGATACCCATGTAATTACTACAGATACAAGTTACCACACAGGTCTTTCTAAGCAAGTCTACTTTATTCTTAAGGTACAAAGCACTATAAAGAAAACATATTAAAATAAAATATATGCATGCTAATAAGCTTACTAGTGTTCATCCCACTCTCACATGGGCTCTGACAAGTGAAATCATTTAATACCCCACCCTAAGGGCATCCTTATGAGTACAAGTTCATCAGACCTTCATCTTAAAACAAGAACACTCATAACATGTTCAGTTTCCTTTTTCATAAAGTTCAGTGATCTTTGAATTGAAGTCTCCAGGAGCAAGCTGTTCGTATACAAAGGTTTGTATTTGCAAGCCCCTTACTCCAGGTATTTCCTAAGGAACTCCCCTTTGCACCTATAGATAGAGTATTTCTCTATATATTTGGTGGCACTTAGCTACGATTTTGATAGGATCCATATAAACAGACATAGACAGTCTTCTCCACAAGCCAGGGTCTAGAAGAGTAGCTAATATATAGCCTATTTTTTTTTTTTAAGAAATAGAGATTGTTGGAGAGTAGTGGTTCAGTTCTGTATATATTATATACAGTATATATTCTGTAGAGTATATAATGCATTATGTCCAGTACATTATGTATACATAATTGAGTCCCTGCTGTAAAACAAATATAATTTTCAACTATAAATATAGTCTGTGTGTATGTCTGTACGTACACACACACACACACACACACACACAGAATGTACATACATACTAGAAATACATAGAATAATCAGACATATTTTAAATCAATGGAGTTGTTTACATTGAATGTAATCGATGCAGGAATAGATGTTGAAAGAATGTGTTACTGGACAAAAGCAGACCAGAGAAAAGAGGGGAAAAAAAAACTGACTCCTTGTAGTGAGTCAGAGTGGCCTCCCATTGACCCAGAAGGGGAGGGACCACTCACACATCCCCGGTGAGTGGTGGCAGGCCATGCTCACCCCTCCCACCAGAAGTCAGTTGGTGGGACAGGAAGTACAAAAGGCGGGTCTGTGAGCTCAGTTGGGCTGCAGCCTGCTGCTGCTGAAGGAACCAGATGCCTTCTGCCTGCTCCTGAACTGGGAGACTGCCGCAGAACCCTTCAGTGCTGAGGACTGGCCAACACTGATGGCGCCACACACTGACCAAGCTGAGGAGGAGTTGCTGGGACTGCTGTTGGCCTTCTACCTGGATGACCCATAGGACCCCTTACAGACCCAGGTACACCCTGAGGGGGAGATGGGAAGTAGCCCAGGGGAACTAGAGAACCATCTGGTTGAGAGCTGGCGTGCTACAAGGTCAGTATGTTGTGGACGGATCCCCGCTGACAGTGGGGCACATCTCTGCCACTGTTAAGGCCTTGAGCTGGGACGTGGTGGAGTTGGGTGGGACCATTTCCTCCCTGCCACCCTATCCCTGAGGTGGCAGTACTCCCCCTCCATAGCCAGGAGGCCTGCATCTGCCTACCATCCACTGAGTGAGGACACTAGACTCTACTCCTGCCCAAGCTACCCTAGACTGTTTAGGTTGCTCTAACCTGGCCTGAGCCTGGAGGACTTGTTGCCCCGCCCTGACTAAGAGCCAGGGATCTGAACTATTTGTTTGCCACTCTGCCCTGAATGTAGGCCTGAGAACCCAGACTCTGTACCGCACTGCCCCGACTAAGGGCTCGGCTTACTAACAGTTTGTTTGCTGGTCGGCACGGAATACAGGTCCAAGCCATCAACACTTCACTGCTCTGATTGCAGGCTAGAGACACTAACTGCCTATTGCTCTGCCTGGACTGCTGATCAGAGCTACAGGTCAAGAGTGACTCAGTTAATTCCCCAACTGTGAGCAACGCCCTGCGATGTAGTGGCCTCCCACTGACCCAGAGGGGGAGGGGCTACCACTAACCTACTACTCTCCTGAATCCATGTATGTCATGTACTAAAAAATTTCATCCTGTGCTTTCTACCTCCAACATTCTTTGTCACATATGGACTAAGCAATCTCACTGAAGTCTAGAATACAGTCAAAGGCATTGAACAGGTTTAACTGAAAGCATATTTTGGCCCTTTGTAGCAAAGAAGTATATCAGCACCTAAGTATTTCTAGAAGCACCAGAAAAAACAACAAAAACTGAATGCAAAAGTATTAAGTTTGTCAGAGCAATTAACAGGTCATTATAAATAGTCTATAAAGTGTTTACTATTAATTGTAAATGTACTTTATCTACAGCTAAATTGCAGCCTTATCTTTAAGTATGTATACATAAATCTTCACTTTCGTCCCCCTTGCTCCTCAAGACCCTTTAAATAGGAAACTATTTGATCCATATAATTTAAATATATTTTGAGAGTTCCATCTTATTTAATGTCAAAATCTATAATTCCATGTACTCAGGTACTTTTGCTGAATAAACTATTATACAGGACAATATACTTCACTACTGATTGCCATTTTTTCCAATGTATTTATATATTTGCATAAATCACGAACTATGGAAATAACTCCTACAAAATAAAGACTAAAATAATAGCTTCAAAGAATACACTGACATGAGAGCACCACATACAGAAACTCCTCAAAATATTGAAAGTCTGTATATGATGGAACCCACATACCTAATAAGGCGATATCTCTTCAAGAGATCTATGGTGGGAGGCTGGGTAGAAGTGAGTTGTGTCTGGGTCACTGTGGTGAGGCGGACTTAGCACTCCACATGCAGAAGTTTCTGGAATGGGTGTGGTAATTTTGGGTATGCTCCAATAAGTTCCTTCTTGCTGGGCTCTGACTCCATGAGGGCAAGCAGTCAGCCTTTTGCAAAGCAGTTGCCCTATGTGACCTGTTTGAGTGCGAGATGCTGAGCCCAGGAGCAGAAAGCAGGCTGTTTTCCCTAACTCTGAAGCACTTTGCAGCAGGGTAGTGATATTGTTAATCCTCCAACAGGGAAGCATGGGCAGTATTAATTATAGAAAGGAGAAATTGGGAGGAAAAGTTTAATTTATTTTATTTTAATTGTATACTTTGAATGTTGTTTGATTCTTAGCCAAACTGTTTTAAATTGTCTCAACTAGTATGATTCATCAACTTTTCTTTAAATGTGATAATAGGGAGAGAGTCATTTATGTTTTGCTATTCTCAGTTTTGTATTTTCTTGTAACAGGTTTTTTTAAAAAAAATCAATATATTTAACTGAGTGGTTGGTTAATCAGTTAGCTGACTGGCTAACAGTAATTTCAGTAGAAGAGGAAAATGGCCATGTTATGTTGTAAAAATCAAGTTATTTATTATGTTTCTTTATCCTAAGATTGTATGAAGTTAGTACTTAATTAAGTTTGTTCTTTTGGAGACTTGATGGTGGGGAGGTTGATCCTGTGCAATCCTTGCTGAAAATCCTTAGAGACTGAACTCTGGGTATCCAGGTGCTTATCTATGGGAGTTTGGTTTTTATTACTAGGCATTGGAGAAGGGCAACGAAGTGAACTCTAGCTTACCCAAAGGGCAGTCTCTCTCACACACACATTCACCCTTACTTTAAAAAAATATATATATATGACAAGTAACTTTTCTTTTCCCCACACTTTAAAAAAAAAAAAGAGGCTAGAATAACTATTATCCTAACATGAAGGTGTATAAATGTTTACTAGCCAAAAAGTATAATTACATACAAAGATTAAAAGATAAAATGGTGGCTACTCTGATCTTTGGACATTGGTGGCTTTGCTAGGTCCTGCCATGCCTGGAAAGAGTGATTCCCTCACTGGCTGACATTCAGTCCTACTTTGTGGGACATGTAAAGGTTCTCGTGGATGGCTATCTTCCTTCCTAGGGCCATCCTTCTATTCAGGGGAACCCTAATCCCAGAGATGGCTCTTTCTTTGAACCCAAGTTCATGCCATGGTTCACCATTTCCCATTCACAAGGATGGGGTAGATCTCTTCCCACTGGTAATTCTGGCTGAGGGAATGATCTGGACCAAAATTGGTTTTGATGTTAAGACAGTCTGAAAGACAACAATTGGGAGTTTTTTGTTGTTAAGATGTGAATTTCAGGCTATAGAATTCCACACATCTGTAATGGAACTCTGACTAGTTAAATAAGCTAAGGGTTTCTCTCTCTTTTTTTTTTTTTTTTTCTTTTTATCATCCTAGTTTTTTTTGTTTGTAAATAAATGTAAAGGGAGAGTTTATACGATAGGACTCTCTTGATAATTATGAGCTATGTCAAAAGGTTGGAACAATGGTAATTTTCTCTTGTATCTCCTTTTTATTTATAGCTGGAATGATGAAAAGGAACTAATAATTACTACCATTTTTTCTAAGACTTATGAATACCCTCTGTGTAAAATCTTGGTCTCACTGAAGTCAATGCCAAAAGTCATAATGACTAAAATGTGTTCAAGATTTCATCTCCTGTATCTTTGAGACTTTTTCTGCTATGTTTTCATTGATATGGTTTTCATACACATTGTTTGGTTGCATCACCTGCATGCTGAGGGAAGAGCCAACGGGCTGGAGCAGTGAGCCAGAACAGGAGCTGCTTGTTCTCCAACCTTATCCCCAGGGTCTCCCACCCCTCTGGGACAGGATACAAATTGCTCCCTACCCTCAGATCCTCAACCTCCCCGAGGGCAGGAAGGGGGCAGGGAATTAGCAAATCCAGTTTGCCTACAGGTAAATCAGGCTGGCCTTGCAGGTTCTAAGAGTGGGGGATGAGTATTGGAAGGTTTGAAGTCTTGACACAATTTGTGTATTATGAATTTTTACTAATATTTTCTACTTGGGTCTACAGATGGGGATGGATTAATTTTTAAGTAAACATTCTCACCGATCTCTTAAAGTCTTACAATTAAACATTTCAAAAGCTTCTACCAGATTAGAATTTACATATCTCATTTGTTGTGATTAATACCAGAGGAAAAATATTTATTAAGAGAAAACTATTGCCATATTGATAACTGATTTCTTTTGCAATCCTTATCCCTTCCAGTCATGTTTTTTTGAAAATTTTATTTATATATATATATATTTATATATATATATATATATATATATATTTAAAAAAAAGGCAGCATTCACACACTAGATACACCACCTCACTGAGCTTCTTTCAAACATTCACAGATTTAATTATAATTTGCAAAGGAATATAGGTTTACTCTGTTTACAGCCTGACTTCCAACAACACTGAGTAATAGTTCAAGAGCTCCCTCTTCTGACCATGTATGCCCTGTAAACTCCACCAGAATTTCAGTGTCTTATAATATTTAACAGGCAATTTACTTGTAGTCAGAAAGATTGGTTTAATTCTGTACTCCTTTTGTGCCTCTAAATATTTATACCCTCTGCTTGCAATTAATCTTTTATGTCCAAACCAAACCAGACATTCAATACAGGTTTGTTATTAAAACCTAGGTAATGTTGTGTAATCAAGTCATACATTTACAAATTAAAAGAACTTCCCACATTTCACCATTTTTGTGTGTCTATTTAAACCCAAGGATGAAGTGTTAATGTGACAGCTTCCACATAAAACAAATACATACTTTAAAATCAATTCAATAATAACAAAATAAATGTCCAGGGTCAGTGTCTCAACTGATGTAAATGGAGCTTTACTATTCAAAATGTGAAGCATATGTATGTAATCATTGAGAGTAGACTACATTTTGGGAGAAGGTGAGGGTGGGAATGGTGCTATCTCAGAGCAAACTATTCTAGCAATTATATCTATATTCAAAACATTTTATATTGGAGTGCAGTTTAGTAATTCTAAATCCACCATATATTCCATTTCTCTCTTAAATTAATGTAGCTTATTTGAGTTTCTCTCTGTTTTAGGTATTTCTAAGGGGCCCATGACTAGTCTCTGACTGATTTTTGAGGATGGAAATATGGCAAGATTTTATCATAAATATTCTATTCTAGATATGGGCCAATATTTTTAAAAAACTGGGGACTAAAATTAGAGTCCTGAATCCTTATTTCAGCACCCAAATAAGTAGGCTGATTTTGAAAAATGCTGAGCACCCATGTGTGCCCATTATTCAAATGAAAAAAAAAAAGTATTCACTAATATTAGTTAAGGACTGAGTATCCACAATTGTTATAGATTGAAAAAAAAATTCCTGAGTTCTATTGGCTTATCTCAAACATGAAAATACTCTGTTGTGTTATAGAAGTATGCTATGATGATAAGATATTCTGTCCTTCATCAGGGGGATTTAATTTAATAAATCTCTTAAGAAAACATTTCTTATTTGGGAAGAAGTAAAAGTTGCAAAGGGTTTCTTTCAGGAATTAACTTGAATAATTTTGGCTTTTGCAGTATTGCCTTAAATCAGTGGTCCCCAAACACTTCAGGGCTGCACCCACCCTTACCTCTGTCTGTGACCACCCCCGACCCAGAGTTGGGCTGCAGCTGGGAACAGAGCTGTGGCTAGGGGCTGAGGCTGGAGGTGGGACCCGAGCAGGGGTGGGAGCAGAACGGGACTGGATGACAATCCCTCCTCACGGGGCTGGCCTGGACCCATCTCTCAAAAAAACATTCCTCCAAATCCCCATAGGTGGGAGTGCCCCACAGTTTGGGGACCTCTGGTTTAGATGTTAAGAGACTGAATTCCTACAAGCCCAATTTTAGAATTGACACATCTGATTTATTGTAGACATTATAGTATAGGATCACAAGATTTGTCATATTATTAACTACATAATTGAAATCTCAGAATAGTCTCAGAAAAATTCTGAAAATAAAATACATAAACAGAGAAGGCTGAATAGATGATTTTTTTTTTATTTACTAAAACAGAGAAGGAACAGATGGCAATACCACCAGCCTCCTTTTTTGCCTAGTGATTAAGCACTCCCCTGAACTATGGGAGACCTAGGTTCAGTTTCCCCCTCTGCTTGATGTGAAGAAGGGATTTGAACTTTAGTCTCCTAGTTGCATGCAAAGAAGTGAGGTTTTTACCCATGAAAGCTTATGCCAAAGTAAATCTGTTAGCCTTTAAGGTGCCACCAGACTCCTTGTTGTTTTTGTAGATACATACTAACATGGCTACCCCCTGATACTTGAGTCTCCTATATTACAGAAAAGTTTCTGAGCCACTGGGCTATGGGATATTCTAAGGTGGGGCTCTCAATCTCCCCAGTTGAGCTGTTTTACTTTTTATAAACAGTCATTGGAGCAAGGACTTACATTTGGGTCTCCTATAGGATTGGAGAGTGCCCTAATTCCAGGCTATACAGACATTCTCATTCACTTTCTCTGGAAAAAATGAATATTTGTTATCATTTATAATGGTAATTCATAGTCAGTCATTATAGTCTTTTGATAACTTTGGAAAACTAATTTAAAGGGACATTGGGCAGATTCTTAAAAGACATTAAGTCCCTGAAGAGGTAGATGGGCACCTAGTAGGATTTTTAAAGGTGCGTATGTAGTGAACACCCATTGATTTCCATGGGCATTAAGCATTTAGCCCTGAGCACACAAGAAGTCAGCCACCCAGGTCCCAGTTTGGGGACTAATGAGATGCACAAAACTACTACTGAACCCTGTAAGTACCTAAACTCACTCAGCACCTATATTTTTTTTTTGCTGTAAAAATTCCCCAGGCACCTATGTTTCTGCCTCTGGGCATGCACACTGCTCCCTCACTCTAGGTGTCCATATATCTATCTCTTGCCTCAGAGTGAGTCACAAAGCAAGGGAAGATAGGTGTTCAGCTGCCTACATTGCATGTGGGGCCTGATCTGGTAGCAAACCTACTACATCAGGTCCCTCAGGTGAGTTCACACAAAAAAGCAACAGTAGGACCACCTTCCTCTTAACTTTTAGCCCAGTGGTCAGGGTACTCACCCTGGGATGTGTTCAAGTCCTCCACCTCAGAAGGAGAAAAGATTTGAACAGGCATGCTACTGCTCAAATGAGTATCTTGGGCTCTGGGACATTCTGATGTGGGAAAGGGCTCCCTCAATCTCTCCTGCTGAAGCTGTTGCAATCTGGACAAATAATTAGAGAGTCACTAGGGCCAGAGAGAGCAAGTGAAAGTAGAAGCTTGAGAATAACCACCCAGTTACAAAGTCACAGCACTCTCCCAGGCTGTGGGACACCCAGAATCCCATCCCCCTGTTCCAATGACTAAGCAATGGGCTAAAAATTGAGTGAGGGCCTCCTCATTGTAATCATCCTCACCCCTTCCCTCTGCATTTTTGCTTCTTGCTAGAATGGTGTCAGTGCCTAACTCCAAAGAAGGTTCCTGACTGTAAATCACTAGCAGAGATAGGTGCCTCCCTGTAGCCTGGACTTACACGCCTAACTACAAGAGAGGGATAGGGTTTAGGATATACAGCTCTCATCAGCATCTCCCATTGACTAGCTGAGGCAGCACCCAGCCAGCTTTTGAGAATCACAGTGTAAGAGCCTTTTTACCCCCTTCCCCATTCATTTTATAAGGCTTGTCTACACTTACTGGGGGAATAAATGAGTGGTGATCAATGCATCAGCAGTTGACTTTGCAGGTCTAGTGAAGACCCACTAAATCGACCGCAGGTCGCTCTCCCGTTAATCAAGAAGAATAGGGGGAGTCAACAGGAGAGCGTCTCCCTGTTATGCTTCTAAGAAGCACATGGGATCTTTTTCAGGGGAAAAGGCAATACACCACATTTATTGGAAATACAACAATTAGCATATGCATTCAATCACACTCACACACACACTGTCCCACCAGTCGATGTTATTGTTACCAGTCCAGAGTCCGGATCAATCTAGTGGCCAGCTAGGTTGATCACGGGTAGGGAGGAGCCGGGTTCTATTGGTCACAACATGATGCTCTGGGGAAGTCTTGGCAAGACAAACCCAAAGTTTCATTGCAAGACACCCTGTTTATATAGTGATTTTCCTTCATTGGGACCAATGAGTTTTGCACAGTCATGCTGTAATCAATTGTTGTTTGACGAGTGCTTGTTTTCTAAATTGTCCTTCTCATTCTTTATCTTGTTCTTTTATCAAGTCTCTCAGGGAGTTACTCCATGCTGGTTTTGTTCACAGCTCTCTTGTCCCCATTGATAAGTGCCTGTCTCATCTTTAGAGTCATCAATCTGCCCTCTTCTGACATTTCATTAGGAGCGTGTTGTTATCTTCTGATGCCCTTGTGTCTGTCCTCAGTTCCTCCCTAGAACATCTGGTTCAGTGATGACCTTCACACTTATCTTCTAACACACACATTCCTCATTCACACACAAAACAGAATTGATTTACACAGAACATTCGAACAGGAACATCAGGTTACAATGCAACAGAAAAACAATCATTACATTCTTTTACTTATTTTAAAATGCTAAACCTACAACAAAGTGGTGACCCTAAAAGTTCTGTTACTGCCTTGAAATCAGCCCAGACACAGATTCTGGTTGATGCATCTCTGCCAATGGCCCATTAGACCATTCCTTTCTGCTATTCAAAAAGGGTGGTTGGCAGGATATGGTCAAATCATACATCAATACAGTAACTCCTCACTTAACGTTGTAGTTATGTTACTAAAATGTGACTTTAAGTGAAACAATGTTAAGCGAATCTAATTTCCCCATAAGAATTAATTTAAATGTGGGGATTAGGTTCCAGGGATTTTTTTTTTTTTGCCATACAAAAAGCATTATATATATTTTAAACAAGCAATTTAATACAGGTATTAAACAGGCTGGCAGCCCTCCTGTCAGCTCCCTCCCCCCAACTCTCCCCCCCCCCCCAGTGCCTCCCGCCTGCCAGTGGATCTCATGGATCAGCACCTTCCCCCTGCCACCCCCTGGCTCCTGCCCATGGCAATCAGATGGTTTGCGGTGTTCAGGAGGCTGGGGGGGGAGGAGCGAGGACATGGTGTGCAGCCTCCCTTCTCCCTCCCCTGCCTCCTGCACACAGTTCCTGGGATAGTGGATTCTTTCCTTGATGGGTGTGGATGAGCCATTAACTGCTGCCTGGCTATTCCATTGTTTCACCTAAAAGGTTGGTTGTGGGTGTTCCCAACCTCATAATATATTTCAGTAACACACACATAGCAAAACTTCATAACTTCACATACAATGATAGTACATACATTACAACAGGATATTAATGTTCAACAGATCAAGACTTTTAAAATGATAGCCCACAAGACTCACTTTGTATGAAACACATCATAATTATATGACACTGATGAATATGGAGGTTCCAGGGTGCTGCTTTCAGGTACTGAGTGCCACACCCCTCTAAATATTTCTAGGAATGTGTCCCACTGTCAATTACCTTCAATATCAACTTTAGCCTACTTTCAAAAAATTATAATCTGCTGAATAAATCCTGATGAACAATTGATTTTTTTGCTAAGATGTCATATTAAATAAAATAAACTCAACATTATAGATAGTCCATGAAACATCTGGGTTTCTGGAATTTCTAACTAATATTGAGCCTAAATCCCTCTTAGATACACACACAATTCCCATTGAAGTCAATAGCAGATACGTTTGTGAATCTGAGATCAGTGTTCCCATCATAATCAAAGCCTTTTACTGTAGCATTCATTCTGAAATGTTTAATTATACTGGAGCACAAACAAAAGAAAACAAATAGATATTAGGAGATCACCCTGTAGGACAAAAAACAAAATCATTAGATTACCCCCCAAAAGAGATCTATGTTGTGCTATGGGCATATCTACAGTGTTACAGAGTCCACTGTAGCTTCAAAGGTAAGAAGAAAATGTGGTTCTCTCTGGGTTTATTTAATTTTGCTTTTTTTCCCCTGAATATTATTTCAAGAGATGCAACATGTGAATGACCTGCATGTTCACCCCCTCCCGCCACCCCCCAAGAGGACATACAGATTATAAAATCATATCCAAACTAACTCCTCTTCTTTTTTTAGAATTAAGCTTCACTCGTATGTCAGAGACAATAATACAACATTAGTTTCCCCCCCTAAGCTTGACTGTTCCTAGGACTGCCTTTTAGGATGTCATCTTTCCTAACTCCCTAATATCTTCTGGTCCAAAGAGTACTTTTCATCCTTCTTATATCCTGGTTACAGCAACTGGACTCATCTGCCAACATGACTCAGTTATTACCTTGAATATTATTGGAGGGTTTTAGCATCAGGCCCTAGAATAACTTAAAAGAAAAGATCTGCATTCTTACATAGGATCTTAGCGTCTGTCACCCTGTTACAATGCAGAAGGCTGAGACTCACAGGTGTGTATAATAGCCACTCATTAATGAATATTGAGTAGAGTAAAAATATAGTATTTGGAACTACTTTAGGGGTTGGAATCTAACTATAGTGGACAGGTGAGTGCATTACATATCCTTTCTCCAGGAATACAAACAGATGGATATGGATGATTTTGTGAGGAAGAAACAGTCCTTGCTGGTGAGTAGTGAACAGGAGTATTGTGTTATGATCATGTCTGTGGCCTAGGGAACATGGAGTATTCATAGACAGTCAGAAACAATGGGTGGGTATGCATTGTTAGTAACATTTTAGCAGTCAAGAAGGGCATAAGAAGCTTACTGGGAGGGTGTTGGACATATTTGTTAAAGAAGTCAATTAAATCAAAGTGAAAGAGCTTGTAAGAGGGGAAAACTGAGGCAAAAGAAGAGAGTGACTTGTGCACGCTTATATAAGATCATAGAATCATAGGACTGGAAGGGACCTTAAGAGATCATCTAGTCCAGTCCCCTGCACTCATGGCAGGACAAGTATTATCTAGACCATCCCTGACAGGTGTTTCTCTAACCTGCTTTTAAAAATCTCCAATGATGGAAATTCCACAACCTCCCTAGGCAACTTGTTTCAGGGCTTAACCACGCGGACAGCTAGGATTTTTTTTTTCCCTAATGCCCAAAGTAAACTGCCCTTGCTGCAATTTAAGCCCATTGCTTCTTGTCCTATCCTCAGAGGTTAAGGAAAACAATTTCTGTGTGTAGCAAAGTTAGGAAGTGAATCTACACCTCCTGAATCCCATTTGTTTCAGAGAATTAATCACAAGTTCATTTTTTCTCCCTCAGTAAATGTCCCTAGGTAGTGGCTGGGAGATGAGAAGGTGTTTTAAGAGGAAGGAAGAAAATAATAAAAACAAATGATTTCCCTTATAAGACATTATTAAGATGTGACACTGTTAAATGCATCAGCATAAATGGAAATTCCAGATTGTTTTTTCAAAAAATTCCCTAGAGATGGTGTACTGGGGTGACTCCCATCTGTCAAGAGTGCCACCTTGGTCAAGTGCATGCCTGCAATCACTCAGTTTGTACAATAGGGTGGCACCTTCCTCTCACAAGCACTGCCCTTGGTTAGTGGTTTCTTTGATGGGTTTTCAGTGATTCAGCCCTATGGATGAGTCTCACACACTGTCGGCAGGTGGAACAGAATAACCCCGTTCTGGGGTATACAGTCTTTACCTTCTCCTGACCCTGGTATGGAGCTGTACTCCTAAGGCTTCCTCCCTGGAGACCCTGTCTTCCTGCAGCTCTCCCTGGGCTCAGTCCTTACTCAGGCCCAGCAGCCAGCCAGGAGCACCTTCTTAGCTCCCCCGGTCCCAGCCATCACTGAGCTGTCCATGGTCCTGCTGTTGTTTCAGCCAGCCAGGAACACTGTTCTCTCTCTTCCAGCCCCAGGCAACAACTGATTGACTCTGTCTCTGCTCCTCCTGGCCCCTGATTGGTTGATCCTGCAGCTCCTCTGATTGGCTGCTTCCCCTGCAGCCACTCTCGGGTCCTTGGAGGACTTCTCTTCTGCTCATCTCTGGGATGGGGGTGTGGCAGGACCTTGAGGCCTCCAAAAGGGGGCCTATTGGCCTAGTCCACCCCATCACAGGTAGGTAGATCAGCTCAGATTAAAAAATGATTCATTACTCCATTAGAAAGAATGTCATCCACTTACTGATTAGTACCACTTCTTGCAGCACAGTGGATTTGGTGGTCTCCCACCCAGATACTGATTCAATCCTCTATCCGTGTAGCTTGCAAAATCTGATGAGATCAAAGCCTCAGGTGACATTGCTGCAAAGTAATTATAGGAATGTCACTTTTTATTAACAGCAGCTGGTTACTGACAGCATATACTTGATTAGGAGATATCTGATGATTTGCAAAGGTAAATCTGATGATTTCTTGTATGCTAAAGAAAATGCCCAGATTTACAACATCTTTGGTATTAAGAAACACTTCTATAAATTTATATGATGCCTTGCCGGGGCCTCCTTTTGTAATATAAGATGTCATGTAAATTTGGTGAGAGGGTCTACCTTGTATGAACCGCCAGCAAAATACACGCAGGGCATGGTGTAAATTTATTTTGAAGCACCATAATGACTAATAAAATAAAGTGATTTTATTGAAATTAAAATTATTAAGGAATATTCATCTCCTTCCTCTGTCCAACAGTAACATGGAAGAATCCAGCAAATAACTCACCAACATAAAACTTTGTAGGTGCCAAATTATTGGGGTTAGAATTCATCATTCAAGCAGTTAACAGCTGAATTATCTGATGGCCTAAAACCTCATTATGTGATTTATAATATTATTTTACTTTAAGCACCATATAGGAACATGAGCACTGTACAAGGCTGCTTCTTAAACCTGAGGCTGGGGAATGTCCAGTGTTCCAGGAAAGCATATTACCAAACTGCAACACCAATGGAGTAGATTATGTGTATATCTACATTAGAGCTGGAAGGCGCAATTTTCAGTTTGAAGTGACATACCCAGTGTTGACCAATATACACTGGGCTTTATGTTATTAATGGGGTTGTCAAGCGATTAAAAAACTAATCACAGTTAATTGCAAGATTAAAAAAATTAATCAAGATTAATCATGCTGTTAAACAATAATATTATAGCATTTATTTAAATATTTGTGGATGTTTTCTACATTTTCAAATATATTGATATAATTAAAAAGTATACAGTGCTCACTTTATATTTTTATTACAAATATTTGCATTATAAAAAACAAAATAAATAGTATTTTTCAATTCACCTAATACAAGTACTGTAGTGCAATCTCTTTATCATGAAAGTTGAACTTCCAAAT
Source organism: Trachemys scripta elegans (assembly GCF_013100865.1). Lineage (NCBI taxonomy): Eukaryota > Metazoa > Chordata > Testudines > Emydidae > Trachemys > Trachemys scripta. The sequence continues at coordinate 263,988,217 of NC_048298.1, forward strand.
GTACAATTATGTACAAAAGACACCTGCATTCAAAAATAAAACAACAAAAAACTTTAGAGCCTGCAAGTCCACTCAGTTCTATTTCTTGTCCAGACAATCACTCATACAAACAAGTTTGTTTCCATTTGCAGAAAGATAATGCTGCCTGCTTCTTGTTTACAATGTCACCTGAAAGTGAGAACAGGAATTTGTATGGCACTGTTGTAGCCAGAGTCACAAGAAATTTACATGCCAGATGTGCTAAAGATTCATATGTCCCTTCATACTTCATCCACCATTCCAGAGGACATGCATCCAGGCTGATGATGGGTTCTGCTCGATAACGATCCAAAGCAGAGCAGACCGACACATGTTCATTTTCATCATCTGAGTCAGATGCCACCAGGATCTGGTAAGGAACCCACTAAAGTGATTACTACAACAAGTTATGCTGAAAGGTGAACTGTCAGGTTAGAGGGAAGTTACTAGTGGTGTTCCTCAGGGATCAGTCTTGCACCCAATCTTATTTATCATTTTCATTAATAACCTTGGCACAAAAAGTGGGAATGTACTAATAAAAATTGTGGATAACACAACATTGGGAAGTATTGCCAATGTCGGGGAGGATTGTAATATCATACAAGAAGATTTGGACAATCTTGACAACTGGAATAATAGAAATTGGATGAAATTTAATAGTGCAAGGTCACACACTAAGGGACTAACAATAAGAAATGTTGGTATATGCTGGGGATACATCAGTTGGGATGGGGTGTGGCAGGACCCTGGAGAAAGACCTGGGTGTATTGGTTGATCGCGGATGGATCATGGTCATTCTATGTGAGGCAGCTGTGAAAAAACAAATGCAATCCTAGGATGGAGAACCTACCTTACACATGGAAACATAAGGCGCTTGACTGGTTTAGCATAACAAAATTAAGGCTCAAGGGAAATGTAAATTGTTCTTTATAAATACATCAGAGAGATAAACACCAGGGAGGGAGAGGAGTTATTTTAGTAAAAGGGCAATATTAGCACCAGCACAAAGGATATAAACAGGCCATCAGCAAGTTTAGGTTTAAAATTAGACAAAGGTTTCTAACCATCAGAAGAATGAAATTCTGGAATAGCCTTCCAAGAGAAGAAGTGATGACAAAAAACCTAATTTGTTTCAAAACTGAGCTTGATATATTTATGGACAGGATGGTATTACCTACATGGTATATGGCACATCCATGACATCTTTTAGCAAATATCTGGGGACTGGACACTGGATGGAGAGGGCTTTGAGTTATTACAAAGAATTCCTTCCCAGGTATCTGGCTGGTGGGTCTTGCCCACATGCTCAGGGTATAACTGTGGCCACCATATTTTGTGTCACGAAGGAATCTTCTCCTGCTCAGATTAGCAGAGACCCTGTTTGTTTATTTTTTGTCTTCCTCTGCAGTGTGGGGCACAGGTCACTTTCTCGTTTTTATTAGAGTAAATGGTGGATTCTCTGTAACTTGAATCTTTAAATCAAGCTTTGAAGACTTCAGAAACTCAGCCAGAGGTTATGGACCTATTGCAGGAGTGATATGTGAGATTCTGTGGCCTGCAATGTGTAGGAGATCAGACTTCTGGCCTTAAAATCTGAGCCTATGAGATATAGGAGGATTTCAATCTCTGCTTAATAACCTCAAAACAAAACATTTATCCTCCACTATCATTCCTTTGCCTGGGGATAAGGGATCTTCATTAACATAATCTGACCACAAGTGACTCCTGTCAATTTTGATGGGTGTCAATAATTTAAAAAATGTGAACTTCCTCAATTTCATTTTTTTACTTAAATATGACATAGAAGTTTGATTTCAGTCTACCACCAACCAGTTCTATTAATGAAGGCCAACATCATAAAACTGAAGTGAGAAGATTTCTCCTTTTCAAATTAGTGGCTATGGCTCAACACTCCAGGAGTAGGTGACCCAACCTCCTACTCCATCCCTGTCTAAAGTCAATGCCAGTTTGCAATGGACAAAATTCCTTTCTGACCCCAAATATAGCAATCTGTACAGGCCTACTATTTGAACAAAACATCACTTTGGGCTAAACACTAGTCTGTCCATTAAATAGTTTCGATAGGACTACTTTATGCACTGAAAAAAACCCCTTTTAATCATTGTTGCGCTATAAGTGTTTCACAAGTATAAAGTACATTTATAAAGGAGATTAGGGAAGGGAAATTCATTGGGAAGTTTGCAACAAATCAGCCCGCCCAATCATATGTACTGACTACATCCAATCCAACAGTCACACCAAAGCTCAAAATGTGAGCTTTTTCATATAGTGTGAACATAACTACTTGTCAGTCTTTTATGACCACCACTTGCACTGGACAAGTCAAGGCCTAATAATCATATCAAAGGAGTTCCCTTGTTGCTGAAGAAAAAAAAAAGTCAGCTTGTACACAGGATTTAAGCCACCATGGTTTTATATCTAAAGCCCAGAATCTGGGTTGCATCTGACTTGGGTTGGGGAGACAATGCAATTTGGCATCCTGGCACTGAGGCTGCACCAGGCCAGTCCTAGATATAAAGTAAAGCAGCCAGCATTAAGACTGCTCTTCTTAATGCTGGCTGCAAACAACTCCCAAGGGGGACCTTCTGGAAACCAGAGATAGTTGGAACACCAAGACACTCTACCCATGCCTGCTACCTTGTGCTAGGTGGAGGTGGTGTAGGAATCACCAGGGATTCTCTTAGGTGGGGGAAAGCTCAAACTGCGATCTGCTGGGATTTTGACTATTCTGTTGTGCCATAGTGTTATAAAGCTTCTGGGCACCCTAGGATCTGTCCTAAAGCATTCTCTGGGACCATTCTGGTCTGGAGATAGACAAGTCATTTTGTATTGTTAATAAAATTATTAAATGGAAAACTTTGACTAAATGTTCATAAGTGTACATGCATAACTGCAGCAATTGCACATGAAAATTATGTATTGGATTCTTAGATGCAGGTGCTCAGTACCTTTGAAAATCAGGCCACTTTTATTTAGGTGCCTAAATATGGATTAATATGTCTAAATTTATTATCCAAATTTTGATGGCCTTTAAATTTTCATTGGCTACAGGTAAATATGTGGGGGGAAAGGTAAATCACAGAAATATAGAGTTGAGAAGTAAAACAGGATGTCACAGCAAGTAGTGAAATTGCTCTACATAAAAGCACTGTAAGGAATGTTGTTTTAAATATACACCAACGGAAGTCTTTAACAGTCTAACTATTAATTATGCAAAAGTTATGCAAATTGTATCAAATCACACCAGTACAATAATTGTCTAAATTTGAATTCCATGCTTGCCCTTTTCTAATCCCATTCTTTGCCAGTTACTCCATGAAGCAGACAAAAACTGAGACACCACAAAAGTGGAACAGGCAATATATAATCAGATTATCTTTATGCCTCACAACACAGTAACAGCATTTTACTCAGGCTTTTGTCCCTAGTCAACTGAAGAAACCAACTTTTTGTAGTTTTATCACAAAGACAGATTACTATAAAAATGTTAGCAAGAATATTTTGTTCTCTCTCTCTCCTAGCACCTTTGCTGTTGACCTTCTGTACATCTGCTTGGCATTTTCATCCATCTGCCTTTAGCAGTAATACTAACACATTGGTGATTCATAAAGATGTTCTAAAGCAGCCCACCTGCCAATCTTGTATACAAGAACATGAGCATTTACCCTATTTGTCATTTGTTCCTATCTCTCTCTCTCTTTTTTTTTTTTTTTTTGCGCAAAACATATTCCCTTTCTGGGGCTTCACCATCTTTTTTTATGTTTTCATTTAATTATGCTATGTTGTTCAAAAACCTATTTGATGGATCCCAACCCAACGTTTACTGTATGTACTGAAGCCTCACAAAATTTCTCTGTCAAGAAATAGATTCATTGTTTCAAAACATCAGCTAAAATAGCTCTTACCAAATGCTATTTTTTACTTTGAGAATGTTTAAAAAAGTTAGTGGATTAAGAACCTGAGTTGTTAATGAACCCTATTGTATATACTCGTCTTTTGTAAAAATTACAAATTAGATATTATTTTTTGCATTAGTTAAAAGAATTAAGTCAGTAGTTAATATAGTATGTATGTTAGTAGTATTTTTTAAAAAATATATTCAACTAGAATCCATCTGTGTCACATTTTTCTCTCCAAACAATAACTTTAAATAAAATGTATTTTCAAGAAACAGTCTGTTTTCTCTTGTGCATTACAGCTGCTGGAAGTCTTACAGAGCGACTTTGTGTGATATTGCACTGCAGTAACTTGACACAGAAGAATATACATATTTGAAAAAAATAAATCTTCTCAGATAAGCACACAAATAACCTGAAATCTACAATAACCCTTGTCTTACCATTGAATTTTGCTGAGAGTTTAGGCACATTATAGTATGTGGCTGTTAGATGTGCTTTACTTTTATAATGTTTCAGTCTTTCTACAATATCATTGATTCATTAGGTATTATAAGATTTTAAACCTATTGCAGAAATCCAAAACAGAAACCCAAGTTATTACAATATGAAGACCATTAAAGAACACAATAAAATAGTAGCCTTTATTTTTAATGGAAATGTTGCATAGACAATCTTTAGTATTCAAACCATCCTCCAAGCTGTGAAAGCATCATTTATTTCAATATTAAGAAAGACAGTTCAGTGGAAAAAACATAGCTTGACTCTGTCAATAAGAAAAAATCTTTATCATCTGAAATTACTAATTCTGTTACAGATTTTTAAAGTTCCTTTTTAAACCCTGCTATTGATAAAGCAATTATTAAATATTTGCCAATAAAAAGGTACCTTCAGTATCAGTTTCAGGGGCGGGGGGACTTTCAAATTAGCAAATTACTTTCAAATACTTAGCAAATTAGTGTCATCAGTACATAAAATTATGCAGTGATCATTTAAAGAAATTTTTTAATTTACTGACAATAATAATATGCCATTTCCCCACATAAGTTCTCCATTTCATGATTAACTTCACTCTTCAAAGCCACCTTAATTTCTTCTTCCTTTCAGAGAGGATAATGGAGTGTGCTTGTGACAAGAAACAGATTGGCAGCTTTTTGAATAGCTGTTCCTTAAGCTTTCAAAAAATTGGCATGTGAAGTTCAGTAGTCCTTATGAACTGTCAGAAACTACCTTACAATATGGACTGTGTGTCAGTTTTATTTTGTTACTGATTTGCCAAATGCAGAGCAAGAGTTTCTCCTGATATTCAAGAAAATGTATTTTAGATTGGATAGTGGCTCCAGCAGATTAGTTTCCCAGATGAGCCATAGCCTAGTCTGGTTTAAGAGTGAAAGCAACTTTTAAAGTGCTGACAGCTGACAGTTTTAGAGTCTCTTTTAATATAGCTATTAGACACTAATGGTTGGTGATTTACTGCTGTTCAAAGTACAAACAACTTTCACTATAACAGAACAGGACTACAGCCTGACTTGAACCAAGGCAAGTATGCCTGATAGCATTCTTCCTTTCAACACCAGTGACTTTAATTTAACTTCTTGACACTAAACATGTGGAGGCGTTGGCAAATAGCCCCAGATGAATCTCCCCTCCTTTATTATTTACATATTATGATTAATTGGGATAAAGTGTGATCCAGCAGCTTGGGCACTAGCCTGGGAGTTTGGAGATATGGGTTTGATTCCTGGCACTGGCACTGTTGTGTGACCTTAATTCAGTTGCTACACTTCAGCTACCCGCCTCCCCAGTAAAATGTAAGATCTCTTTTAGATTTACTATACTGATGATGAGTATTCTATTATTATAAATTTATTCCTCCTCCTCACCTACTCTTTTTGTGCTAAAGGTGGGATGAAGGGTTATTTTGTGCTAAAGGTGGGATGAAGGGTTATTTTGTTCTTGCTCTGTGTGAATTCTGCATAGGATTGCCAACTTTCTAATTACACAAAACCTAACATCCTTGCCCCACCTCCTTCCGTGCCCCTTCCCTGAGGCCCCTCCCTGCCCCACCCCTTTTCTGAGGCTCCTCCCCCACTCACTCCTTCCTCTATCTCTTGCTCTCCCCCACCCTCACTCAATTTCACTGGGCTGGGGCAGGGGTTTGGGGTGCAGGAAGGAGTTTGGGGTGTGGGCTCTGGAGGGAGTTTGGGTGCAGGAGGGGGCTCAGGGCTGGGGCAGGGGGTTGGTTTGCAGGTGGACGTGTGGGCTCTGGGAGGGAGTTAGGGTACAGGAGGGGGTTCCAACCTGGGGCAGGAGGTGTGGGGTGTGGGCTCTGGCCGGGTGGTGCTTACCTCAGGTGGCTCCTGGTTGGTGGTGGAGTGGGGCTAAGGCAAGCCTTAGGCAGAGACACGGCCAGGTGCTTGGGATGGGGTCAGTGCCAGCTAAGTCATAAGGAGGTTCAGGTTTATGTATGACTTGAATCGTTGTGAACCCCTTCACTCTGTCACCTCCCTTCATTAAAAGCCCGTCAGTTCATCTCCAGGAGAGGAAGTATGTTCTTGTATTTAGTCCACTGGACTGGGCTTCAGGAGTCCTAGATTCTATTTCTGAATATGCAACAAGATGTCGTGAACTTATTTTCTCTGAGCTTCAGTTCCCCATCTGAAAAAGAAGGGTAATAAATGCTCCCCACCTCACAGGGATATTACAAGGAGAAATTCAACTTGAACAAGCATAACTGTAAAATTGGCCAAGGGATACACTGAAATAGGACCATGGAAAGTGACTTGTGAAGGTAAGCTGCTGACCAGAGAAAACCAGTCCATATTCAAGGTATGTCCTAAGATGGTTGTACCAAAAGCAATGGCCTAACCTGTTTTACACAAGCTGCTGTGACAAAGTGTTACACAAAGAGACTGAAAAAATTCCAGTCCCAGTCACAAAAACTCAAAGTCAATGTCTCAGTCTCTAAGTGGTTGGTAAGAGAGGGCAGCTAATTTTAATTAGGTATTTTGAATCTTCATCAGAAATACGGGTCACCAACTGAATGGTCAAAACCAACAGCATAAAAAATAATAATATAAAAAATGGAAGAAAGGGGAAGTTGGTAGTAATGAATATAAATCAAAGTTAGAAACTGTAGGAAATTGATAATGGAAGCAAGAGGACACAAGGAGAAATTTATGGCCAGCAGAGTTAATGATAATAATGAGTTTTTAAAAAGATATTAGGAACAAAAATAATCCGGACAAAGATATTGCTCCATAGCCAGATGGAAACGGTAGTATTATCAATAATAATGCAGAAAAGACAGAAATGTTTAATCAATATTTCTGTTCTGTACCTGGAAGAAAAAAACATATAATATAGACACACTGATAGCACTCTTTCCATTCCACTAATATCTCTGGAGAATGTTAAACAGCAGCTACTAAAGACAGACATTTTTAAATCAGCAGGTCCAGATAACTTGTAGCCCAGAGTTTTAAAAGAGCTGGATGATTTGCTTGCTGGACCATTAATGCCGATATTCAGTGTCTTGGAACCCTGGGGAAGTTCCAGAAGACTGGAAGAAAGCTAATATATAAAAAGGGTAAACAAAAAGGCCCAGGAAATTATAGGCCTATCAGCCTAATATCGGTCTCAGACAAGATGATAATGGAGTGGCTGATACGGGACTTGATTAATAAATAATTAAATGAGGGTAAAATAATTAATGTAGATCAACATAGGTTTATGGAAAATAGATCCTATCAAATTATGTAGATATGTTTTTTGATGAGGTTACAAGTTTGATTGATAAAGGTAACAGTGTTGATGTAATATACTTAGACTTCAGTACTGAGTTTGACTTGGTACCACGGAACATTATGATTAAAAAACTAGAACAATATAAAATTAGCATGGTGCACGGTAAATCGGTTTAAACCTCGCTAACTGATAGGTATCAAAATATAATTGTAATACTACTTAAATCCCCAAGTATCTCCCCATTCTGAAATTCCCCTGAGTGCTTCATTGGTTCTCTCCAGAGCCATTTTAAGTCTTCTTTATTTGGCCCATATGGCTCAGTCATCTGCAAATAGAGTAATACCTATACCGGTCTGTATACTCGCCAGGAGATTATTAATCATAATGTTAAATAAGATTGCGCTGATAACACTTCCCTGTGTAGTATCATTAGTAAGTTTATAAATATTTGACAAAGCTGTCCTCATATGGATTTGTATGGTTCTATCACTTATGAAGTCTCTTATCCACCAGAACATTCTTCCTCTTATTTCAATTGTGGCTAGTTTATACAGAAAGCCTTCCCTCCATAGCATGTCATAAGCTTTTTCAGCATCCAAAGATAGAGTTATCATTAACTCTGTTCCTCAAGGTTCTTTTGTATTTCTGTTTCTAATCTTACAGTATGATCAACAGTACATCAGTTTATAATTTCATTATTTTCCAAGTAGTGGGCATCCTTCAGTCTCGAGAGACCATGGGTATGAGATTAATCTCTCATTTATCATTCTTTCCATAATTTTGCCCACACATAATGTGAGGGCAATAGGTCTATATGCATCAGGCCTTGTGCATAGTTTGCCAGGTTTTCCTATCAGTATATCCACCGCTTGCTTTCATTATGCTGATAGTATTCCTTTCCCCATATATTATGTAATTTCAATATTACTTTTAAAGTCTCTTCTGGTGTATGCTTAACCATTGCATTACATATGCAATCTTTACCTCGGGCTTTTTACTTTTGTTTATAACTTTTTTGAGTTCCTGTATGCTGAAATTTTCATTCACTACATCATGTTTGTATTCTACCCAGCTATACAAGAGCTCACAATTTTCTTAAGCAAACATTCTTTTTTCTTCACCAAACTCTTTTACTTTCATTGTATCACTTCTCACTTTGGAACTCTTTTGCAAAAATGTTCACTTTTTCCTAAGTTAGAAATTTCAACTTTATCATTTACTATAAGACCAGATATAAACTTGTTTTTACTCTATGTCCCATTCATTTTAACTTGTTTATGCTTCTCTAAAACCTTGGCATCTTTGTTCATTTTCCCACAATATTTTCTCCAAGTGCTTATTTGCCTTTTTAATAATTCTTTGTGCCACTGCTTTACTTCTTTTATAGTTCATTAAGTGCTATTCATTGTACTTTTTGCTTGTTAGTATGCCTTATTTCTTTCTTTAATTGCTGCTTTACAATCTTCATTCCACCAGGGAACTGGATTTCTGAGTTTGTGACAATTCAGTGTCTTACATATAGCTAGGTTGGCTGCTGCTATAAATCCCTTTAGTATATTATCATGAAATTCCTCTAGATTATCTCTTGTACAGATGGTACTTAGATACTCAGCACATTTACTCTTAAAGAGTCCCCAATTTGCTTTTCTAATGCTCTAGGTAAGAATTCCTTCAGTGTTTTCAACATTGCCTTGACATGTAATTAGCATAGAATGGGAAGTGATCACTTCCCATTTCGGCTTCTTCATAGATTTCCCAGATGTATTTGCTTGCTATATTGCCTGTTGCAAATCCCAGATCTAAACATGAAAAGATTCCATCCACTGAATTAAACGTGCTAAGCTCAAGTATTGAGCAATACCAGGTTTTGCATGTCTATGAACTGTTGCAGACATTTGGCATTATAATCAGTGTTCATGCTTCCCCATCATTCATTGTGGCTATTAAAGTCTTCACAAATATATACAGGTCTTTGACAGCCTTAACTAATGCTTCCAATTCTAGATTGTCTACTTTTTCACATGGGTTGTAAATACTATAGATTTGTATAAAGGTGCTATTATTCCACAGAGGAATCTCAACAGAATAATACTCAAAAATTAAGTTCTATACATCTATGCCAATGTAACTAAAACCTTATTTTATAAATAGAGCCCTTTAAATCTGCAGATATTTACGTTACATCCACGGACCATGCTTGCAGATAGCAGATTAGATGTGGATACAAATGTTGTATCCACGTAGGGCTCTATTTATAAATATACCAGTTCCTTTTCCTCTTGTTATTTCTCTGTCACATCTGATTACATCGTATCCTGAGAGTCTAAATATAAGTTCTCACTAACCCTGTTTCTTGTACACATAGGTTTGTTTTCCATATCAAAAACAATTTTCTTTAATTCCTGACCATGTGTTGTTAAACTATATGTGTTCCACCAAAAAAAATTGCTAGAACCATGTTGTTTAAACTGCATTATTATCTTCATTTAAAAATTCATGGATGCGGTCTATAGAAAGATTGCCTGTATGCAAATACTTTTCTGCTGCTTTTTTTTAATAATTTTTACTCTTTCAATCTTCTTCCCTGTCTGTAAAGTGCAATTACTCACTTCTATCATAAACACTATACATTTCTGCCTACAACCAGTATATCTTCATCAATTCCCCTTATATCATCTTTTTTGTCCTGAACTGCATGTTGTTGTACCTCTGATACTTGTTGTACCAGTAGCTCTTTTCCCTCAGTGACAGTTTCTTCCTTCTCCATATTCTGCTGTGAATATCTTTTGGTAGCTTCTGCATAGGATATTTTATAGATACAGAAAATTAAAATTCTCTATCTAGTTTATTCTGCTGCCACAAGCCCCCTGTATGCTTCACTGCTTATCCCCACAACTGCTGCATTTTAGTTCTGTTCCTTTCATATAGTTTTCATGTTCTCCTCCACATTTACCACACCTCATTTTCCCCTTGCATACAGTCACCACATGTCCAAACATTTGACATTTATAATGTCCCAAAAGGGCTGGGATATATGGTTTAACAGAGAAGAGTTGATATCTGACGTGAATCCTATCAGGTAGTACTGCACCTTTAAATGTTACTCAAATGGCATTGGATGGTTTGTGTTCTTCCCCTCTCCTGCTGATCAGTCGCTTAACAAACAGGACTTGGTTCTCACCTATACCCCTTTTAATTTCATCCTCAATCATGCCTAGGGGAACTTCATACGTTACCCTTTTTAGCTCTGCCATAAATTTAAGTAGCTGACAAATTACTTGTATTTTCCTTAAAATTGTAGTTCTAAGCAATTTCTCAGCCTTTTCCTTATGTGTGCATTCTACTAAATCTAAACCTTGCAATCTTTTAGCTCTTAATATATCTCTGATTTTCACCTAATCCATTCTCCTGTTTTCAAGGGAATAACATCTCCTATCTTTACATCTTCAGTTATTGATTTCATAATTATAAAAGTGTCAGTCTTTTTCCTTACTCCTTTTCTCCATCCCTCTCTACTCCCTATTCCTTAGATATAGCCACATCTATTCTTTTTTTCTTCTTCCTAATCTGAAGCCATTCCTCATCTCTTGTTTTTTCTCCCTCATTTTCCAACATAATTTCCAGCCTTTCCCCCTCAGTCTGTATTTCCAGCTCTGTTCAACAAGCCAATTGCCAGTTCCAAGCCCCCACTTCCAGCCTCTCCTAGTCTACACAGCCAGTCTGCAGCCAAGCCAATCCTCTGCCCAGCCAGCCAGTCACTAGATTGCTGCTGCTTCTGAACTCAAGTATCAGCCTGCTGACTGCTGCAGCCAGTCAGGTGGCTCTGGCAATCAGACAGCTTCTATTAGGGCCAGCTATACTTATTAGGTTTCTAGGATGCAGATTGGCCCTGACAGGAATTGCTGAAGCTACCCAATGGGAGATACTGATCAGATGGTTTTGTCCTAAATCCTGTCTTCTTCTGGAGTTAGGTACCTAAGTCTGGGCTACAGGGAGGCACCTATCTTCCCTGCAGTCCATAGTCTGGAACCCTTTTACTTAAGTCAAGTGGCGTAGGCATTAAAGCTGTTCTCACAAGGAATGGTTTAGGTGCCTGCCTAACTCTACACACAATGGGTAGGAAAATAGGTTTGGGGAGGAGGTGGCCTCCCTTTATAATCTTGTCTTTAACCCAGTGATCAGGTTCTGTGTGGTGAGGAGAAGGGATCTGAACAGGGATCTGCCACCTCTCAGGTAAGTACCCTAATGACTGGACTATAGAATGGTTCTCACTATCTCTAGACAAATTAATATTAAATTAAAGTAGAATGGCTTCAACAAGAGAAATTGATGGAGACCTATATCAGAATATCCCATCATCTAGTGATTAAAGCAGTCACACAAGAGGTGGTGGATCCCTGTTCAAATCTCTTGTCCTCATCAGGCAAGGAGGAATTGAACTGGGATTTACCCCACCTGAATGAGTAGCCTACCCACTGAAGTGTAAAAGTTATAAGGGAGGCCACCTTCAGCCATTTTTTGTGGAGTTGCTCCGAGCATGCCTACTGGATTGAGCCCCACAGCCAAGCGCCCCCCCTCCCTCCCCCCGCACCTATCTTGCCCTGGTTTCAGAATCATATTGGGGGTTTTAGGCATGAGATTGGCATTCAGGCACTGCCTGAGGCAGCAGTGTGCATATCCACAGGCAGAAACTTAGACACTTAGGAAACTTTTACCGTGAGAATTGAGGGGCTGAGTGAGTTGAGGTACCTGAATGACCATGGTGGTTTCTTGGCATGCTTCACACGCACATTTTCGCATCATTAGTTATATCAGGTCTAATTTTGAATGAACTATATAAACCAGGAATAGCCCTGTTGAACTCAATAGAGTTATGCAAGTGTAAAAATGGGTTGAGGCACTATATATATTTAGTTTACATTTTATACAGAATCATGACGGAAATAGTTTACCTGGGTGTGGAGGAAAGGGGGCAGGAAAAGGGTGAAAGAAAGCAAAGAAGAAAACATAACACTAAATATTTCTAGCTGTTACTAAAAATTAGCTGAAAACCAAATTTCGTATATGTTTTGGTACAATATAGTTTTGGCATATAGAACAGAATTGTCTGTCTCTATTCCCTGACTTTGTTCCCTCTCCCATTTCCCCACCTCTTGTTTCTAACAAGCAAACCAGCAGCATATATTTCTTTTCCACTGAGGGTCCCCATCATCACTTTATTAAACTCTTTTCTGATATGTGGAATGTAAATAAATCTTTATTAAAAACTATATGCTTAATATACTGCATCAGAGCTTTCACAAATGTCTACAGGTAGCTGATTTCCTTTTTGAATTACAGCTTTCTTAATATGAAAATTAGATTGAATTAGAGTAGTTAGAAAATAAAAAAATAAGTGCTTTTTGGGCATTTCATTTTCCTTGCTGGGCATGTTCATTTATTTTGGCAATTAATTGACTTCACTTTCATAATTCTTTAGCTCTTTTTTTATTTTCTTGTTTTGTATCGTGCCTTGGAGCAGCTAGTCCTGGAACCCACAAGAAGAAAGGCAATTTTTGATTTAGTCCTTAATGGAGCACAGGATCTGGTCCAAGAGGTGAATATAGCTAGACCGCTTGGTAATGATGACCATAATATAATTAAATTTAACATCGCTGTGGCAGGGAAAACACCACAGCAGCCCAACACTGTAGCATTTAATTTCAGAAAGGGGGACTACACCTAAAATGAAGAAGTTAGTTAAACAGAAATTAAAAGGTACAGTGCCAAAAGTGAAATCTCTGCAGGCTGCATGGAAATTTTTTAAAGACACCGTAACAGAGGCTCAACTTAAATGTATACTCCGAATTAAAAAATATAGTAAGAGAACCAAAAAAGTGCCACCATGGCTAAACAACATAGTAAAAGAAGCAGAGAGGCACAAAGGCAGCCTTTAAAAAGTGGAAGTTAAATCCTAGTGAGCAAGATAGGAGCATAAAGTCTGGTAAGTGAACTGTAAAAATATAATTAGGAAGGCCAAAAATAAGTAGAAGATCAGGTAGCCAAAGACTCAAAAAGTAATAGCAATTTTTTTTAAGTACATCAGAAACAGGAAGCCTGTTAAACAACCACTGGGGCCACTGGACGATTGACATGCTAAAGGAGCACTCAAGGATGATAAGGTCATTGAGGAGAAACTAAATCAATTATTTTCATCAGTCTTCGTGGCCGAGGGTGTGAGGGAAATTCCCCAATCTGCGCCATTCTTTTTAGGTGACAAATCTGAGGAACTGTCCCAGATTGAGGTATCATTAGAGGAGGTTTTGGATCAAATTGATAAATTAAACAGAATAAGTCACCAGGACCAGATGGTATTTTCCCAAGAGGTCTGAAGGAACTCAAATGTGAAATTGCAAAACTACTAACTGTGGTTTGTAACCTATCATTTAAATCAGCTTCTGTACCAAATGACTGGAGGATAGCTAATGTGATGCCATATTTTAAAAAGGGCTCCAGGCCAGTAAGCCTGATTTCAGTACAGAACTGATTGAAACTATAGCAAAACACAGAATTGTCAGACTCATAGATGAACATAAAATTTGTTGGGGAAAAGTCAACATGTTTTTTGTAAAGGAAAATCATGCCTCACCAATCTAGTAGAATTCTTTGAGGAGGTCAACAAGCATGTGGACCAAAGGGATCCAGTGGATATAGGGTACTTAGATTTTCAGAAAACCTTTGACAAGGTCCTTCACCAAAGTCTCTTAAGCAAAGTAAGTTGTCATGGGATAAGAGGGAAGGTCCTCTCATGGATTGGTAACCCGGAAAACATAGGAAACAAAGGGTAGGAATAAATGACCAGATTTCAGAATGGAGAGAGCTAAATAGTGATGTTCCTCAGGAACGTGTACTGGGACCAGTACTATTCAATATATTCATAAATGATCTGGAAAAAGGGGTAAACAGTGAGGTGGAAACATTTGCAGATGATACAAAACTACTCAAGAGAATTAAGTCCCAAGCAGGCTGCAAAGAGCTACAAAAAGATCACACAAAACTGGGTGCCTGGGGAACAAAACGGCAGATGAAATTCAATATTGATAAATGCAAAATATTAGACATTGGAAAACATAATCCCAATTATACATATGAAATGATGGGATCTAAATTAGCTGTTACCACTCAGGAAAGAGATCTTGGAGTCATTGTGGATAGTTCGCTGAAAATATCCACTCAATGTGCAGCAACAATCAAAGAAGCGGACAGAATGTTGGGAATCATTAAGAAAAGGATAGATAATAAGACAGAAAATATCATATTGCCTCTATATAAATCCATGGTGCGCCCACATCTTGAATACTGGTCAGATGTGGTCACTCCATCTCAAAAAAAAATATATTGGAATTGGAAAAAGTTCAGAAAAGGGCAACAAAAATGATTAGGGGTGTGGAGCAACTTCCGTATGAGGAGAGATTAATAAGATTGAGCCTTTTTCAGTTTGGAAAAGAGACAACTATGGGGGGATATGATAGAGGTCTATAAAATCATGATTAGTGTCAAGGCTGGCTCCAGCATTTCTGCTGCCCCAAGCAAATTGGTGGCAGCAATTGGAAAATAAATAAATAAATAAAATAAATAAAGCCGCGATCGGCGGCGGCAGTTCAGCGGCAGGTCCTTCGCTCCTAAAGGGAGTGAGGGACCTGCTGCCCCCGAATTGCCGCAGGCGCCGCCCTTCTCCATTGGCCGCTCCAAGCACAAGCTTGTTAAGCTGGTGCCTGGAGCCTGCCCTGATTGGTGTGGAGAAGGTAAATAAGGAAGCGTTATTTACCCCTTCTCATAACACAAGAACTAGGGATCACCAAATTAAATTAATAGGCAGCAGGTTTAAAACAAACAAAAAAGTATTCAGACATAGTCACTCTTTGTGGAACTGTGGAACTCTTTGCCAGAGGATGTTGTGAAGACCAAGACTATAAGAGGGTTCAAAAAAGAACTAGATAAATTCATGGAGGATAGATTCGTGAATGGCTATTAGCCAACATGGGCAGGGATGGTGTCCCTAGCCTCTGTTTGACATAAGTTGAGAATGGGCGATCGGGGATGACTTGATGATTACCTGTTCTGTTCATTCCCACTGGGGCACTTGGCATTGGCCGCTGTCGGAAAACAGGATATTGGGCTAGATGGACCTTTTGTCTGACCCAGTATGGCTATTCTTATGTTCTTTCCATTTATTGTTCTTATTTAAAAAAAAATACTGTGGTCTACAGTAATGACCGAGAACAACACAGTATGATTATTCTGAGCTGCAGTCCCTAAGATGCGTTACTATACAATATTGTAGTGTTTCTTAAGAATGACTTGCACCTGGAAATCTTTAAAAATACAACAAACAAACAAACTACAAAAAAATAGTGTTCTATCCCTTTAGAGTCTCTGTACCTTTCTGCCTCTTGGCCAGCTCAAATAAATTTTCTTTCAGTGTGGCTGGAAATGGAGAATTGAGAAGACTGAATCTATAAAGCAGAAAAATTAACTGAACTTTTACAAACTCAAAACTGCTTCTGGTTTGGTTCAGGCTTAAGGGAAAGGAATTAGAAACTGGTGTCAGAAGAGCACCTTGAGTTATTCCGGTTTGGTTCAGACTCCTTGTGATAAATGAAGTGTGTGTGGGGGGGGCACCTCCCTTTTATGGACACCCAGCCAGCCAATTAGCTATAAAACCCCTGTTAGGAGCCGTTCTCTACTTGCTTTACCTGTAAAGGGTTAACAAGCCCACAGGTAAAAGGAAAGGAGTGGGCACCTGACCAAAAGAGCCAATGGGAGGGCTCGAACTTTTTAAAATTGGGAAACAACTTTCCTTTGTTTGTGTGTTGTGGTTCTCCAGGAAAGAGCAGGACAGGGCTGGAGCTATGCTGTAAAAAGCTTTAAAACCAGGTATGAAAAAAATATCAAATCATACCTCAACCCTTGTGTAGTGGGGCGGCTGCCCTGCTCCTGAAGAACAAGGGTTAAAAGCAGTCCTGGAGAGGGCTGCAGCTCTGAAAGACTAGGCTGATTGGGGAAGCAGACACAGCTGGGGCCATGCCCCAATCAGGCCACAGCTGGCCCCATAAAAGGGCTGTAAGGCAGGTACTGAGAGACTCTCTCTCTATAGCTATAGAGAGAGAAGGACCTGGCTGCCTGGGAGCTGAGCAGGTCTAGAATAGAGCAGGGATGGGGAAGGCCAGAGGAGCTGGGGAGTTCCAGCCTGAAAAAAATCCTGGCTGCAGGCCTTGCTAAAGGCCAGGAAAGGCACTAGGGCTACAGAAGTAGCCTTTGAATAGGCAGAGGCAGCTGGTCCATCCCTCCTTGCTGATGATGAGTGGTTTACAGACTGCAGTCTGTCCCAGTGAGCAGGAGCTAGATGGTGACTGGCAGTAGCCACTGAGGCAAGGTGGGAATAGAGGGTTAGGGATTCCCCTGGGTGGGGAGACATAGACTGTGGGTTACTGCTGGGTACAAAACCCTGATGTAGAGGGACACTGGGGTCCGGGAGGGACACGGGAGCCAGCGGCAGGCTAAACACTGGCCTGCAGAGGGTGCTCTGGGCTAGAAGAGACAATTCCCAGCATGACCAGCAGGAGGCGCTGCACCAGTGAGTCTCCGCTACACTACGTATCCGAAACTACAAATATATAAGTAATCAAGGAATGTCTAGGAAGATGCAATTAGGGTGTTTTTTATTATTATTATTTCTTATTGGATTGTGGATTCCTGTGCTAACTCCAGATGCTTTTGATTGCTTGTAACCTTTAAGCTGAACCTTAAGAGAGCTATCTTGATGCTTAAATTTTTGTAATTTGTAAATTGGGTGAACTTGGGAGTTTAATACCAGCCTGGAGTGGCCAATAATAACTTTTAAAATCCTTGCAGGCCCCCACCTTCTGCACTCGAAATGCCAGAGTGGGGAATTAGCCTTGACACTCCTATTGGTAGTAAATGATAATTTTAGACTCCCATATTGTTCTGGGATCAGTCTACAGTGAAACTATGACTGTTGGAGCTAACATGATGAAAGCTATCCCTGATTCTGTGTAGAATAGCTTAATTTGCAGAGGAAACAAAGTGTGTAGAGAAGTCAGGGCAACAACATTTTCATTTACATCAAACATCTTTTCAAACTGCTTTACTGTTTATAGTGACACAGCATCACTGAAATTCAGGTACCTTAAGCGATTCCAACTAATTGGCATAAAGAACATTGTATAAAATTTCGGTGAAGAAAGTTGGATTTGTGGTTAAGCCACTGAACTTGAACTCAGGAGAGTTGTGTTCAATTCTTATGGTCCTGAATTTATTTCCTATTAAAAATCTGAGTCTTCTTATAAGAAAATAAACTGAAGTTTCAAACTCATGGCTCCTTGATATTTCACACTTAACGTTGACTATTAAACTAGCTCTTATTACTACGCTTCCTAATTCTTCTTCCTAATTTCCTTTTTCTCCTTGAGCCTGAACCACATTACAAGCACTTTTAAGTGTGTAAGAGTTCAGTTAACTTTTCTGCTATATAGATTCACTCTTCTGAATTCTCCCTTTCTAGTCACACTGCAAGACAGTTGATCTGGTCAAAAGGCAGAAAGGTATGGGGAATTTCAAGGGACAGAATGTTTTGTTTAAGATTTCCAAATGAAGAGGTTCAGATAAGCTGTGGCTATGCATCCAGATGTTAATATGCTTATCCAAATTTCTGACACATTGATTTGTGTCACAAGCTAGCTAGCTTCAGCATAACTCAGGGATAGCACAGTAAACATTCAGGAAATAGTCAGTTAATGTTTACCTCCCCAAGGGAATTGGATGCTGTTTATTTCAAAGTATACCCTACCCTCACCTACTAACGTCGTGTACTCTGAGAAAGGCAGATGGAAGCTCCTCCTTTCTCCTTCCTGGGCGGATGAAATGTATAATCTTGTATTTCTATTTTAAGGAAAGCCATGATACAATGTAAAATATAGGTATTTGTGCTCCACTGAATGTAATGGAACTAAAATATATATAAAAATCCTATTAAAACATTCTTACCAGAACAGTCTCTTTTAATTATTTTTATCAGGACCATCATGGTAATAATAATAAATAAATAAAGACCAACTCATGGGGAAATGCTGACAGCTTATAATAAGACCATGGATAAAATCACCAAACTTTTCAGTAAAGTATGAAACCAGGGAAAACCTCCAGAATAATGGAAAAATGTCATTGTAGTAAAATACCCAAAAAGGTGACCCAACAACTGGCTGTAAGAGGCAAAGTCTTCTACAGTATCATCATAAGCAGAATAAAGGAAGTGGCCGAGGCAAAACTAAGGGAAGAGCAGGCTGAATTTTGACTCAGATGATCCTGTATCAACCAGATTTTCAGTCAAACAATAATAATCAAACAACAAAAACTATTTATCATAAACTTCATAGATTTTAAGAAAGCATTTGACATCCTTCATCACAATTGACTTTGGAATATCTTGTAATATAACGGTATGCCAACCAGGTGTGGCATACACAGCTAAAATATATGTAGACTTGAATGAATGACTCGTGTCAGACAAGGACGCATTCTCTCACCTCTCCTGTTTGGCACTGCCATTGACCTTGTTAGGAGGAAAAGTGCAGATGGATATAATACGGGCGTTATATGGTTCAACAACAGTAAACTATCAGGTTTAGATTTTGCTGATTACATAGCTCTTCTGAGGGATAGCTTAACTAGCATGCAAGCAAAGACTGAAAGACTGCAGCATTATGAAAAAGATGGAATTAATAATCATTTATGTAAAAACAAATCTAACGAGAGAATCCCAGCTCCAAACTAAAGCATTACTTTAGAAGGCAAAAGACCAAACTATGATCTTCAACTCAAATGTTATTTCCACATTAACATATGGATGAAAGAGCTGGAAATCCACCAAAGGTATAGACAGGTGTTTAAATGCCTTGAGAAGCAAATGCCATAGAAAAATACTAGGTATTAAATGAAATGAATTCATAACAAATGCCAAGATGCATCAGAGTTCAACAACCCCTTATCTCTAAAGTTATCCAGAAAAAAAGATGGCAATATCTGAGACACGTGCTAAGCATGAAGCCAGAGCATCTGCCATAGCAAGTGTGCTAGTAGGCAGCTGAAAGAACAAGGACAAAGGGCTAATCAAAAGGATCTCTCTTTCAACAGTACTCAGAGTGGGAAAACGTATAGGACTTAATAACAGAGAAGACATGTTAAGAGCAGCCCAAGATAGGCAGGGATGGTGGAGTCTTCTTTTGGACTAAGCAATGTCTAAGGCATGGGAGGATTCCACTGAAGGATACCTGCTGCTGTACAAAAATTAATGAACTAGGTATCACATCACACTGTGAAGCAGGGGATTCCTGACATTTAGCCTTTCTCTCTTCCTTAAACCACACACCCAGTTAGCCTTCCCATTTTGTTAGTACTGTTGCTTTTTAATAAATGTTCATGCGACACTGAATGAGAATTGCCTTGTTTAAAACAAATTAATCTTAAGAGCTTAAAACCCTCTTAAAAATAGAAAAGTCAAAGGGAGAAAGGGAAGTTTCTAAATTAAGTCCAGCTTCAGTTAAGAAAAGATCTGCCTGGTTGTTGTTGTTTTTTTTTAATGGCCATTTTAGGAAGTGTTGTGATCTCTTATAGCTGTTGTCTCCATTTAAAAGCTCATAAAGTTAAGCATAAATTAACTGGGGAACAGTTTTATATCAAATTTTCAGAGGAAAGACTCAAAGGGTGAATTGAGAAAGAGAAGTGCTCATCATCTTAGCAGAATGACCATCTAAATATCCTTTTGTGAACATGTAGAGTAAAAAACGTCATGGATTTGAGGTTTAGAACTGCTGCAGGTAACAGGGACTAAATTGTTCCAGGTCCAGATTGACTAAGAGCTTAAGGAAAATGAGGAGAGTCTTAGGGAGATTAGAAATGGTATGATATGGGCTGTGTCTAGTTTGGCTTCAGGAAATTAAGATTTGATCACTTCCTGAGTTCCAGAGGTTGATACCCTCAGTGAGAGGAGTTTATAATATTTGGACCATATCTGCTACATTCTAAAATAAAATCTCTCTCCCACAGCCCTCTACGCACAAAAAGAACATTTGCATGTTCCTTTCTTTCCTGAATATCAAACCATCATTTCCATATACCTGCTCGATCCCCATAGACCAGTCTTTCTATTCCCGCTCTTCCACCTACTACCTCACAACCACCCATGTTTGTCTCTACCCGGTTAACTGCAGATATTTCCACTTCTATTCTTCATAGCAGCATAAGTGGTAGAATGCAGACTCTGCTGACAGCCATGATGGCAGGCAAGTCATCCAGTGATCTCTGGCTGGGGTGTGGTTGATTCCCTTTGGTGATGGGTCACACTGTTAATTGAGGAATGGGTATCCCCAGCTGGTGGGTGGGGGGTACAGTGCACCACAAATTGGGAATGCAGGCATCAGTGGGGAGAAGAGTGGCCTTCGGTGGTTACATAGTTCCCACTCAGTGCTGCAGCAGTTTCACTGTCTTCTCCCCTCTCCTCCTTGTGTGTTGCTGGACAGGGTGCATGTGAGTGGACCACATGGCTAACCATCTATACACAGCTAAAGGCAGTGGTGTGGCTAATACAATAAGGCATTTCCCCTTACAGAAGCTACCAGGATTGCAGATATAGTGAATGTAAACAAAGAGAGCTGTACATTTTTAAACAAGCAGAGCCAGCCTTATCATTTTGATGGATTTGAAACAATACTTTGCCATCTTCCCCACAACTATAACCAAATTCTCTCCATTGTTATCATATCGCGGTACATAGATTTGCCTAGAGATCTTATTCTTTGGAATAAACTATAAACTTAAAGGAATTATTTTACATTAAAAATGTGTGTGTCTGTCCCTCTGTCTTTCTTTACATGCTCCCCTTCCTCCCGGCTTCCTGCCAGACATTGCTTTCCATCTTTACAATTGACTAGCTATATTTTATGTTTTCAAGGGTATCATTCTATGGAAACGGATTAGAAATTTATGCTATTTTACATGAAAACTGAGAATTTTCTTTAGAGGCCCCCAAATTAGCTCTGTTAACAAAAAGATAACAGGCCCCATCCAGCTCATCAATGATTAAAAAAACCCAATAAAGCCATGAACGAATTGAACATGCTGTACAGATTGAGCTTTTCATTTTTAGAGCTGCTCTCCAATGATCATGTATTTAATTCATGATCCTGAACTATATTTCAAGTTCCTACAGTTTTACTAACTACATTCATTTACAATAATTCTCAGGTATGGGAAGCCGCAATTTAGAATTAGATATTGGTTTAATTTTTTAAATAATATTGTACGGGTTTCAAAAGGACAAATTGTGACTCCAAAAAGGAACCAAAAGAGCCAGGATTATCATACTATCTTGATGCAGTATAAAATCTTGAAATGCTACAGGGAAGGACTAGTCTCAGATGGTTAATTTATTTGGTTTTTAGTAAGTTACTCGAAGTCTGACCTAATCTCTGAGTATTGTGTCTAATATTTACTGTTAAGGAGTCAATATTTCTTTGCTCAGCTGCAAACTGGGTTCTGTATTCCCTTGCTGCTTTCTTCAGTGAGTGAATGCTATTATTATTTTTATACTGTAATAGTTGACTGCAGCCCAGTAGCCCCTAACCACCTCAATTCCTTGTGCTTCTCAAGAGATATGATTGGAAACCCACATTGCTACAACTTTCACAAATTAATTGAACCTGAAAGGCTACGAAAACCTTGTTAAATGCCTCAGAAGCACACCAGGAAACATCTAAAGGTTTTTCAGAAATGTAACACTGAATTCATGATCATATAATGTGCTAAGACAGCAATCAAAACCAAACTCTCAAAGGGTAACAAAAATAACACAGTGCAATATGTACTGCATAGCATTTCTGCATGGAAATGTAAGGGTACCACAACTCTGCAAGAGCCACAATGGAGAAAATACTAAATCAGGTTTGCCATCTTAAAGCCATCACATTAGATGTCAGTCTCAGATTGTCTCCTAATTTCTAAATTTGTTCCACCCTCCTTTGGTTTCTCCCCCTGCTCTCACTAATTTATATTCTTGATTCTTGTTAGTCCAACAAAGCAAAATTCATCCCAGCCTGTTGATTAAATGTTTCTTTTTAGAGTTGTAGATGTATTCCCATAATAAAAAACCCTAACTTCTGATATCTATTATTACAATTTACAATCCTTATTTAGTATCAGAGGGGTAGCCATGTTAGTCTGGATCTGTAAATCCTTATTTAGCAAGTTGTATTTGTACACTCTTTTTTTTTTTTCCATACAAAGATTATCAATGAAGCAAACATTGACAATGCAGCATGGAAAATGTGTTGGATGCTTTACAAACACAAAACAGTTCCCTGTGCCAATTTTATCTATTTTCTTTCTCTTTTTTTGTTTCTTTCTTTTTTGTAAAAAGGGGGTCACTTAATAACTCTTGTTCTCGGAGTGTGTTGCCTCCACAAGCCACATTGTAGAAGCCACATGCCTAGCTACATAGCCACATAATTGTAGTAGTAATTATCAACTTAGAGGTGCACAGAATTCAATCAAGCTCTATGCTCCATAGGTTTAGTGTAAAAATACCCCATCCCCTGCAAAGATTCCGCACTTCCTCTCTTGCTCCTATAGCCTGGTTTGGATCCAGTTTCCAACAGAGGAAAGTGAGATGGTCAAAATGACTCTGTGGAGGCAACACACTTCAGCATGGTTTAGACCAGGGGTTCCCAAACTTGGTTCGC
Source organism: Trachemys scripta elegans (assembly GCF_013100865.1). Taxonomy (NCBI): domain Eukaryota; kingdom Metazoa; phylum Chordata; order Testudines; family Emydidae; genus Trachemys; species Trachemys scripta. Next base: position 264,011,693 of record NC_048298.1, read on the forward strand.
GGCTTGTTCAGAGTAAGCCTCTAGCAGGCTGTGAGATGCTTTGTTTACCTAAGCGTCCGCAGGTATGGCCACTCGCAGCTCCCAGTGGCTGCAGTTTGCCATTCCCAGCCAATGGGAGCTGCGGGAAGCAGTGGCCCAGCCCACACCACTTCCCACAGCTTCCATTGGCTGGGAACGGCGAACCGCAGCCACTAGGAGCTGTGAGTGGCCATACCTGCAGACTCTCAGGTAAACAAAATGTCTCACCCCCCGCCAGGGGCTTACCCTGAACAAGCTGTGAACCAAGTTTGGGAATCCCTGGTTTAGACAGATTTAACTAAAAGTGTTATTTTAAACTGATTTAAATTAAACCCATGCAACTTTGTGCTTTGATATTATTTCCATTTAATCCTGGTTTAAACTGGTATAATTTGTACCTACAATTTACAGGTACAAGTTATACTGATATAAGAGTGTCCAAACAAAGTTTAACACAAGTTTAACTAAAATGTTCTTTGAGGCAAATTAATAGTACTTCTGAGTTTTAACAAGCCCCCAGAGAACAAGAGTTACTCTTTGTACATGAGAAACAGTTTTTCACTCTTGGAACTGTGGCCTCTGAGATGGCACACTGAGGGGCATGGCTATTTGATCAGTGACTGAAACACCCCCTTGCTAAAACCAGCATCTGCTCTTGATGAAACATCAAGCACAGCTGGTAGTGAAAAAGGGTATGTCTACACTATGGGATTAATCCGAATTTATATAATTCGAATTTGGAAAACAGGTTGTATAAAGTCGAAATGTATGCGGCCACACTAAGCACATTAATTCGGCGGTGTGCGTCCAAGTACAGGGACTAGCGTCGATTTCTGCGGCTTTGCACTGTAGGTAGCTATCCCATAGCTATCCCATAGTTCCCGCAGTCTCCCGCGCCCATTGGAATTCTGGGTTGAGATCCCAGTGCCTGATGGGACAAAAAACATTGTCGCAGGTGGTTCTGGGTACAGCCTCACCTCCTCCCTCCCTCCCTCCCTGCATGAAAGCATGAAGGCAGACAACCATTTCGCGCCTTTTTTCCTGGGTGGGTGAACACTGCAGACTCCATACCATGGCAAGCATGGAGCCCGCTCAGCTCAAAACAGCAGTCATGAACATTGTAAACACCTCGCACGTTCTCGTGGAGTTTATGCTGAGCCAGGACCAGAAAAATGAGGCGAGGAGGCAGTGGTGGTGGCAGCGCAGCGACAAGCATGATGAGGACATGGACATGGACATGGACACGGATACAGAATTCTGTGAAACCACGGGCCCCAGTGCTTTGGAGATCATGTTGTTAATGGGGCAGGTTCTATCCATGGAACGCCGATTCTAGCAAGGGAAACAAGCACAGACTGGTGGGACCGCATAGTGTTGCAGGTGTGGGATGATTCCCAGTGGCTACGGAACTTTCGCATGCGTAAGGGCACTTTCATGGAACTTTGTGGCTTGCTGTCCCCTGCCCTGAAACACCAGAATACCAAGATGAGAGCAGCCCTCACAGTTGAGAAGCGCATGGCAATAGCCCTGTGGAAGCTTGCAACGCCAGACAGCTACCGGTCAGTCGGGAATCAATTTGGAGTCGGCAAATCTACTGTGGGGGCTGCTGTGATGCAAGTAGCCAAAGCAATCACTCAGGTGCTGCTACGAAAGTTAGTGATTCTGGGAAATGTGCAGGCCATAGTGGATGGTTTTGCTGCAATGGGATTCCCTAACTGTGGTGGGGCTATAGATGGAACCCATATCCCTATCTTGGCACCGGAGCACCAAGCCACCGAGTACATAAACCGCAAGGGGTACTTTTCAATGGTGCTGCAAGCACTTGTGGATCACAAGGGACGTTTCACCAACATCAATGCGGGCTGGGCGGGAAGGGTTCATGACGCTCGCATCTTCAGGAACACTACTCTGTTTAAAGGGCTGCAGCAAGGGACTTACTTTCCGGAGCAGAAAATAACCGTTGGGGATTTTGAAATGCCAATAGTTATTCTTGGGGACCCAGCCTACCCCTTAATGCCATGGCTCATGAAGCCATACACAGGCAGCCTGGACAGGAGTCAGGAGCTGTTTAACTACAGGCTAAGTAAGTGCAGAATGGTGGTAGAATGTGCATTTGGCCGTTTAAAAGGTCGCTGGCGATCATTATTGACTTGCTCTGACCTCAGCCAAAGAAATCTCCCCATTGTTATTTCTGCTTGCTGCGTGCTCCACAATCTCTGTGAAAGTAAGGGGGAGACCTTTATGGCAGGGTGGGAGGCTGAGGCAAATCGCCTGGCTGCTGATTACGCGCAGCCAGACACCAGGGCGATTAGAAGAGCACACCAGGAAGCGCTGTGCATCAGAGAAGCTTTGAAAACCAGTTTCATGACTGGCCAGGCTACAGTGTGAAATATCTGTTTGTTTCTCCTTCATGAAAACCCGCCCCCTTTATTGACTCATTTTCTGTAAGGAACCCACCCTCCCCCTTCCCCCAGCTTTCTTTCAAACCAAATAAAGTCACTATCATTTAAAAATCATTTATTCTTTATTAATAGATTAGAAAAAGAGGGAGGGAACCCGGGTGGGATTTGGGAGGAGGATCGGTGGGAAGGAAAAGGCCACTAAAAAAAGGTTAAAAAAATGACAGCCTTTTGCTTGGGCTGTCTACTGGGGTGGAATGGGAAGGTGTACGGAGCCTCCCCCCCCCCCCCGTGTTCTTACACGTCTGGGTGAGGAGGATACGGAACATGGGGAGGGGGGAGGGTGGAACAGGGGCTGTAGCGGCAGTCTGTTTTCCTGCAGCCGTTCCTGAAGCTCCACCAGACGCCGAAGCATGTCTGTTTGCTCACGCAGCAGCCCCAGCATTGCATCCTGCCTCCTCTGATCTTCCTGCCGCCACCTCTCATCTCGAGCGTCCCTCCTGTCCTCACGTTGGTCCCTCCTGTCCTCACGTTGGTCCCTCCTGTCCTCACGTTCACTGGCTTCTTTCCTATACTTTGCAACCGTTTTCTTCCACTCATTCAGATGAGCTCTGACACTGCGGCTGGATTCCATAATTTCTGAAAACATCTCGTCTCACGTTTTCTTTTTACAATGCCTTATCTGTGATAGCCTTCGGGATGGAGGAGGGAGGCTTGAGGAATTTGCAGCTGCTGTAGGGAGGGGAAAAAAGAGAGAATTGTTTAAAAAGATACATTTTGCAGAACAATGCTTATACTCTTTCACGGTGACCAACACTATTCACATTACATAGCACATGTGATTTCTGTGCAAGGTCGCATTTTGCCTCTTAATGCTGAGTGCCTGTGCTTTGCTGCTAGAGATCACAGGTCTGGGCAACAGAATTCGGCTTGCATGCGGCCATGGTAAGCCATTGTCTTACAGCTTCTGCGCCCTCCTTTCCCACATACCACCCATACCAAGCATAGCCTGTAGAGTGCTGCGGTTTTTCTGTTAACATTCAGCAGCAGCAGAAAACAAACTAACCACCCCCCCATGAATTCTCTGGGATGATCGCTGTACCCCTCCCCCCACCGCGTGGCTGGTATCAGAGAAGATCCCTGCAGGAACCAAACTAACCACCCCCCCCGCCGCCACCCCCCTCCCGCCATAAATTCTCTGGGATGATCACGGTACCCCTCTCCCCACCGCGTGGCTGGTAACAGGGAAGATCCCTGCTAGCCAAATGCGAAAAGCTCAGGGCCAATTTCCCATCTGCGCTTGGCTAACTGCAGGGAAGGATTTATTTTCCGCCACAGGCAAACAGCCCAGTAGGAACGGCCACCTCTGTCCCCTTAATTAAGTTCCCGTATTTCAACCAGGTTACCATGAGTGATATCACTCTCCTGAGGATTACACAACAAGATAAAGAACGGATGTTGCTTGAATGCCAACCAACACTGGGACCATACGCTGCCAGGCTTTGTCAGGCAATGATACCAGATTACTTGCTGCAAGCATGGTGTGGTCAAGTGTCCTACCATGGAGGACGGAATAAGGATGCACTGCCCAGAAACCTTGTGGCAAGGCTTTTGGAGTACCTCCAGGAGAGCTTCATGGATATGTCCCTGGAGGATTTCTGCTCCATCCCCAGACACGTTAACAGACTTTTCCAGTAGCTGAACTGACCGCGAATGCATCCCAAGTCCTCAGGGCAAAGTAATCATTAAAAACCGTTTGCTTTTAAAACAAGTTTTATATTTTAAAAGGTAAACTCACCTGAGGTCCCTTCCATGGGGTCAGGGTCTTGGATACTGGCTTGGGAGGGTTGGGAGGGTACTTCAGTCAGGGTGAGAAAAAGATCCTGGCTGTTGGGGAGAACGGAGTGTTGTGTGCTCTCTGCAAGCTCCTCCTCCTCCTCCTCCTCCTCTCCCCCATCGGCAGAATCCTCAGGTGTAGCTGATGAGACTATCCCCGACCCGGAATCCACGATCACAGGTGGGGTAGTGGTGGCGGCCCCCCCTAGAATTGCATGCAGCTCGGCGTAGAAGCGGCATGTCCGCGGCTCTGACCTGGAGCGACCGTTTGCCTCCTTTGTTTTTTGATAGGCTTGTCTGAGCTCCTTGACTTTCACGAGGCACTGATCTGAGTCCCTATTGTGGCATCTCTCCATCATGCCCTTGGAGATTTTTTCAAAAGTTTTGGCATTTCGTCTTTTAGAACGAAGTTCTGCAAACACTGAATCCTCTCCCCATACAGCGATCAGATCCAGTACCTCCCGTACGGTCCATGCTGCTGCTCTTTTTCGATTATCGGCCTGCATGGTTACCTGTGCTGATGAGCTATCTGTGGTCACCTGTGCTCTCCACGCTGGGCAAGCAGGAAATGAAATTCAAATGTTCGCGGGGCTTTTCCTGTCTACCTGGCCAGTGCATCCGAGTTTAGATTGCTGTCCAGAGCGGTCACAATGATGCACTGTGGGATAGCTCCCGGAGGCCAATACCATTGAATTGCGGCCACACTATCCCTAATTCGAAATGTTAAAATCAATTTTGATGCTACTCCGCTCGTCGGGGTGGAGTACAGAAATCGATTTAAAGGGCCCTTTATATCGAAATAAATAGCATCGTTGTGTGGACGGTTGCAGGGTAAATTCGAATTAAAGCTGATAAATCCAAATTAAAGTCGTAGTGTAGACCAGGCCAAAGTGTTAATAGCATGCCACACAGTGGCCCTACAGATTTCAGGGCACACTGAGGATAGATGCCAGTGATGCTGCAACCCCCTAGCCAAATGAGCTCTAAGACCAAGGACCCCATCTACTCCAGGGTAATCTGGACTGAAGTACACTTGCTTTTCATGACACCTCTTGCTCCAGATTACATTACAAGAGCATGATCACACCATCTGTCAAGTTACATGTTCTCTAGTGTTTGTAAACCATTTTAAAGGTTTGGAAATTTTAAAAAAATGAAAATAAGAAAAGATTACAAAAATAGAAGGCCAAGACTATAGCAGGGTTCAAAAAAGAACTAGATAAATTCATGGAGGATGGGTCCATCAATAGCTATTAGCCAGGATGGGCAGGGATGGTATCCTAGCCTCTGTTTGCCAGAAGCTGGGAATGAGCGACAGGGAATGGATCACTTGATAATTACCTCTTCTGTTCATTGCCTCTGGGGCACCTGGCTCTGGCCACTCTTGGAAGACAGGATACTGGGCTAGATGAACCTTTCGTCTGACCCAGTATGGCCATTCTTATGTTCCCCTAGCACTGTTCATGGGAAATGGGGCTGGGGCTGGGCTATTCAGCCACTTGTTGGTCCTGTTGAAGGCTGGGAGTCTAGTAGGAAGAACATTGACCCACTTAGTCCACAAAGCCTGAGACTTCTGCTGTATGGAATAAGGGAATAAGTATCCTATATATCTCAAAGCCTCACTGGCACCATTTTCTAATCTCATATGAATACCTCTTTTGCCCCCCTGCCCCCCAATCTGTAATTCATTTTTTTTCTCTCTCAACTTTCATTCTTTATTTAATGTTATAAAGATTTTAATTGCTTTTGGGCACATTTATGATTCAGAGATTAAAGGCTTGATGCACCACTACATTAGTCTAGTTTTATCCTGTTGGAACTTGATCGATTTCAGCTTTCAGTTGTGTTATGTCAATGTAAGCCTTGAGTAACACAATATTTCTGTTTTGCCACATTATTTGTAAGCACTTTCACATGGGAACAATATGATTTTACTTAGACATGACTAAGAATGTTCCTGAAGCTGCAGAGACAAATACTTGTATTTAAAATCATCACAAGTTCCAGTAAATTGATTTAACAAATTTATAGTACAGTACTCTATAATAATTAATACCTTTATGATTAGGTCACAACATGTGGATATGACTCTTACATTAGAATATGAAATTGCTGTTAATCAATTGTTAATTAATTGTTAATAAATCTTGTTTGTATCAGGTACAGAGGTTCAGTGAGTAACTGGAAATCCATATTTATTTCCACTCTGATCATCCATTAGCATCAAAGTAATATAAAGAACAATGTCATTCTCTTTCATTTAACATCATAATTCATATTTGTCCAATATATTTATGTCCATAGTATTAGTAAAATCATCATTATAAAGACCTGAAGGTTTTAAGAACTATTTCATGAAAGTGATTCTTTCACATCCTTGTCTCCAAGGTGAACTGCCAGATTACTCTCAATATATTAAGTCACAGCTAAGACTAAAATGTAAATCCATTTAAAAATTGTTACAGAGTAATTAAACTGCTTGGACTAAGGAATTTTTCATAGTGGCTGATTAGGACTGTATTTGAGGTAAATTAAGTGTTCTTCTTCATCAACTTTTTGGCATGTTAGAGTTTAATTTTCCTGTAGAATTTAAACAAAAATCTGCATGTGAATCACATGACTTAATGATAGCACTTAGCCATTCAGGGAAGCTACTTCAGAAATGATAATCACACTCTTTTATGTACTTTTACTAATACTATATACTTTATCTGAACCATTATGGATTATCTTCAAGAACTCATGGAGAATGAATGAGGTCAAAAGGACTGAGGAAGGGGAAACATAGTACCTATCTTCAAAGAGGAGAAACAAAGAAGACACAGAGAATTATAGAGCAGTCAGCCTAATAGCAATATCCAGAAAAATACTGAAATGAGTTATTAAACGATCAGTTTGTTGAAACCTAGAAGATAATCAAATGAAGTAAATGATGTAGAATCAAATGAAGTAAAAATCTTAAATGAATCCACATGTTCCATAGAATCTCTATGGATAGTAATTCCATGCTCTAATAAGAATATAACAGTAGGGATCTATTATCGACTACCTGATCAGGACAGTGATAGTGACAATGAAATGCTAAGGGAGATTAGAGAGGCTATCAAAATAAATTCAATAATAGTGGGGAATTTCAATTATCCCCATATTGACTGGGTACATGTCGAAATGCAGAGACAAAATTTCTCGATACTTTAAATGACTGCTTCTTGGAGCAGCTGGTACAGGAAGCTCGATTTAGTCCTGAGTGGAGCACAGGATCTGGTCCAAGAGGTAACTATAACAGAACTGCTTGGAAATAGTGACAATAATATAATAACATTTAACATTCCTGTGGTGGGAAGAACACCTCAACAGCCCAACACTGTGGCATTTAATTTCAGAAAGGGAAACTATGCAAAAACGAGGAGGTTAGTTAAACAGAAATTAAAAGGTACAGTGACTAGAGTGAAATCCCTGCAAGCTGCATGAATACTTTTAAGACACCATAATAGAGGCCCAACATAAATATATACGCCAAATTAAAAAAACACATAAAAGAACGAAAAAAGAGCCACTGTGGCTTAACAACTATGTAAAAGAAGCAGTGAGAGATAAAAAGGCATTTTTAAAAAAAGTGAAGTCAAATCCTAGTCAGGTAAATAGAAAGGAGCATAAACACTGCGAAATTCACTGTAGAAATGTAATAAGAAAAGCCAATAAGAAGTTTGAAGAACAGCTAGCCAAAAACTCAAAAGGTAATAACAATATGTTTTTTTTTTAAGTACATCAGAAGCAGGAAGCCTTCTAAACAAACAACCAATGGGGCTCCTGGATGATCGAGATACAAAAGGAGCACTTAAAGAGGATAAAATCATTGCGGAGAAACTAAATGAATTCTTTGCTTCAGTCTTCACGGCTGAGGATATTAGGAGGATTCCTAAACCTGAGCCATCCTTTGTAGGTCACAAATCTGAGGAATTGTCACAGATTGAAGTGTCATTACAGAACATTTTGGAATTAATTGATAAACTTAACAGTAACAAGTTACTGGGACTAGATGGCACTCACCCAAGAGTTCTGAAAGAACTCAAATCATAGAGTATCAGGGTTGGAAGGGACCTCAGGAGGTCAGCTAGTCTAACCCCCTGCTTAGGGCAGGACCACTCTCCTGACAGATTTTTGCCCCAGATCCCTAAATGGCCCCCTCGAAGATTGAACTCACAACCCTGGGTTTAAGAGGCCAATACTCAAACCACTGAGCTATCTCTCCCAATTGTGGAACTATCAACTATTGTTTGTAACCTGTCCTTTAAATCAGCTTCTGTACCCAATTACTGGAAGATAGCTAATGTAATGTCAATATTTAAAAAGGGCTCTAGAGGTGATCCAGGCAATTACAGACCAGTAAGTCTAACATCAGTACCGGGCAAATTAGTTGAAACAATAGTAAAGAATAAAATGAGCATCGGCCTGTTAAACCCAGGGTTGTGAGTTCAATCCTTGAGGGGGCCACTTGGGGATCTAGGGCAAAATCAGTACTTGGTCCTGCTAGTGAAGGCAGGGGGCTGGACTCGATGACCTTTCAAGGTCCCTTCCAGTTCCAGGAGATGGGATATCTCCATTAATTAATTAAATTGTCAGACACATAGAAGAACATAAATTGTTGGGCAAAAGTCAACATGGTTTTTGTAAAGGGAATCATGTCTTACTAATCTATTAGAGTTCTTTGAAGGGGTCAACAAACTGTGGACAAGGGGGATCCAGTGGACGTAGTATACTTAGATTTCCAGAAAACTTTTGACAAGGTCCCTCACCAAAGGCTCTTAAGCTAAATAAGCAGTTATGGGATAAGAGGGAAGATCTTTTCATGGATTGAGAACTGGTTAAAAGAACGGGAACAAAGGGTAGGAATAAATGGTACATTTTCAGAATAGAGCGGGGTAACTAGTGTTGTTCCCCAAAGGTCAGTGCTAGGACCAATCATATTCAACTTATTCATAAATGATCAGGATAAAGTAAACAGTGAGGTGGCAAAGTTTACAGATGATACTAAACTGCTCAAGACAGTTAAGACCAAAGCAGACTGTGAAGAACTTTAAAAAGATCTCACAAAACTAAATGATTGGGCAACAAAATGGCAAATGAAATTTAAAGTGGATAAATGTAAAGTAATGCACATTGGAAAAAATAACCTCAACAATACATACAATATGATGGGGGCTAATTTAGCTACAACTAATCAGGAAAGAGATCTTGGAGTCATCGTGGATAATTCTTTGAAGACATCCATGCAGTGTGCAGCAGCAGTCAAACAGGATGTTAGGATCATTAAAGGGATAGAGAATAAGACAGATAATATTTTATTGCCCTTATATAAATCCGTGGTACGCCCATGTCTTGAATGCTGTGTACAGATGTAGTCTCCTCATCTCAAAAAAGATATACTGGCACTAGAAAAGGGCAACTACAATGATTAAAGCCCACGAAAGCTTATGCCCAAATAAATTTGTTAGTCTCTAAGGTGCCACAAGTACTCCTCATTCTTTTTTTTTTTAATGATTAGGGGTTTGGAACAGGTCCCATATGAGGAGACATTAAAGAGACTTTTTCAGCTTGGAAAAGAGGATACTAAGGGGGGATATGACAGAGGTATATAAAATCATGAGTGGTGTGGAGAAAGTGAATAAGAAAAAGATATTTTCTTGTTCCTATAATATAAGAACTAGGGGCCACCAAATGAAGTTAATGGACAGAAGGTTTAAAACAAATAAAAGGAAGTTCTTCTTCACACAGCGCACAGTCAACCTGTGGAACTCCTTGCCTGAGAAGGTTGTGAAGGCTAGGTCTATAACAGAGTTTAAAAGAGAACTAGACAAATTAATGGAAGTTAAGTCCATGAATGGCTATTAGCCAGGATGGGTAAGGAATGGTGGCCCTAGCCTCTGTTTGTGAGAGGGTGGAGATGGATGGCAGGAGAGAGATCACTTGCTCATTACCTGTTAGGTTCACTTCCTCTGGGGCACCTGGCATGGGCCATTGTTGGCAGACGGGATACTGGGCTGGATGGACCTTTGATCTGATCCAGTATGGCCATTCCTATGTCTTATATTCTTATAATATGTTGATAAATAATAGCTAACATGTATTTGTTAAGAATAAATAAGGTCAAACCAACCTAGTTTACTTCTTTGATATGGTAACCGGCCTAGTAGATAGGGGGAGGTCATAGCTGGAATTAGTAAGACTTTTGACACAGTAAGACTTATGACATTCTCATAAGCAAACTAGGAAAATATGGTCTAGATGAAATTACTATAAGGTGGGTGCACAACCAGATGGAAAACTGTTCTCAAAGACTAACTATCAATGATTCATTATCGAATTGGGAGAATATTTCTATGTAGGTATACTTAATCCTATGTCTTTGGCATTCTAATACTCTGTTGTCTCATTGTTAAATCTCTCGGACACTTACTGAAATGACAACCACTGCTCATAACTTTAATAAGCTACTCCTAATTAATTTGAGAAGTGATGACTGAAGGCCACTCAATGACATACAGCAATGCACACATTAGTTTCAATTAATTTGATGCCTTTATCTGGATGTCCAATTTAAAGTGATTCTTACTGATTTTCATGTATCTACTCTTGATTTTTTTTTTTAACACTTGCATGATGAAATATAAGGCCATAACCCCTAGAATTGACAGGTATTGAAATATTTATCCTAACCCAACCTTTGCAGTAGCCATAAATAGTCAAGTTGCATAACTAATAATAAAGATTCAAACATACAACAAAAAGAACAGGAGTACTTGTGGCACCTTAGAGACTAACAAATTTATTTGAGCATAAGCTTTTGTGGGCTACAGCTCACTTCATCGGATGCATAGAATGGAACATACAGTAAGAAGATATTTATACATACAGAGAACATGAAAAGGTGGAAGTACACATACTTCCAAAAAGTACCCATACAAAAAGAGTTCTCTTTGAAATTAGTGGGGTGTGATGGAGTACATCCCCATCATGGGTGAGAAAGAGTTAAAGGTCAGTTAGGCACATTCACCTCACCTGGGAAGTAATTAGATAGTTACTTATCAGCCAGAGTGGTCAGGACTAAAACAAAGATCATGTGATAACTCAGACACCTAGATTTTATAAATAGGCTGAGAGAGTTCTGTCTGTGGGGACAAGCTACAGGCAGGCTCTCTTGACAGGATGAGGTACAAGAGGCCCCAGGAAAGCTTAGGTTGGGTGGGAGTGTGATTGATACAAAAGCTGGAACCCCAGGAAAAGCAGTGGAACCCCATGAAAAGGTTAAGCTCAGGGCCCAGAGAATAGCTGACTCTTTGCGACTTTGGACTATAGTTGGACATTTTGTTACACGAGAAGGGGTTTAGAACTAGTTGCTTCTCAGCTGGAGGGCTGACTGGCATGCAAAGAGAGATGGCCTGCAGGGAGTTCGGTCTCCAACACCCCTGCAGCATCATGATCTGGCACAGGGATCGGCAACCTTTGGCATGTGGCTCGCCAGGGTAAGCATTGTTTGTTACAACTTTTACAAGGGCAAAAGAAGTAGCAAGAGTCCAACAGTGCTCTGAAAGATGGGACTCCAACAGAAGGGAGGCTCTGGGCAAGGAGAGACCTAGTATGCCATTACTAATACTGTCAACATTACACACACACACACACGCACCTGAGATGTTCCAGAGGCATTTTTACACATGTTTAAATGGGTGTCAACAGCAGGAACAGGTTACCTGAGGTGGGTCAGTTAGCTCAGGTGGCCCTGTTTTCCTTCGGACAGGCACAAGCAAAATACCATCCTCTTTCAGACAAGCCAGTGAAGTCTTATATTGTAAAAGAAGCTATCTTAGACTAGTTTGGACTAACTCCAGAGGTCTGCAGGCACTGCTTTAGAGTAGAGCCTTTCCTTTCAGGAGGGTATCCCAGGATAGTGGACTAATGCCCATTGGGCCTGGCAACACAGTTTTTTGCATCCTGAAATGAATCAAGTATTGGACTTGATAGTTTTAGAACAGTTGATATGGGTTTTGCGAGCTGGAGACCGAATATAGGCTGAACATTTTGTCCTCACTCTATCAAAGAGTCTGTAGAGAACATAGGGGCCTAGCTGGAAGCTGAGGCACTGAACAACTCAAGCAATGGCCTAAGTTAAGGTTACTTGTACTTAGGGAGACAGGATGGCGGAGTACCCTAAGCCCCAGAGGTCAAAGGAAATGTATGAATAGATAAATTTCTATACACACTGAAATCTCAGAGACAAGAGGAGCTGTCAATAGCCCAGCAGGTAACACAAGCCCATGAAGGATCATCAGGGGTGATCAGGGACCTTATTTGGTCTGTTTTTTCAGCTTGGCCATATAAAAAGGAACTTCCCCCTTATCAGGTGTGCTATCAGAGGTGCTATGACAGCAGAGTTTGTGGCCTAGGAAGCTCATGTAATCCGGGTCAAACCCTGTAGCACCTGTTAGACTAGAGTACCAGGTAGTAAAGTTCCTGGTACTCCTGGCTGCAGGAAGATGTTAATCCAGGGGAGCAGTTCCCAATTAGTAAAGATGGACAGATACTTGCAAGTACACATTTCATGTGTGCATGGCGAGACCTGCACATGACCAACAGTGGGGTGAAAATGGAATTATAGGGCCAACAGGGTTGGGCTCATCTAGCATCTCACTGGACTCTGATTGTAGGCAGAGATTGACAAGGTTTTTCCACCTTACTATAAAACGGGATGTTGTCCAAAATGGCTATAGACATGTCAACCCTAGCCAAAGAATGGGATTTCGGGTATACTAGCCCTACTGAAGGGGCAGGAAATGATCAAAGTGACTTAGCAAAATGTATAGTGCTGGCTGATGAGACCAAACAAGAAGCTTTAAGTCACTTTCAAGTCCTCGAGGTGCAATTGCAATTGCAGGCAAGAAAGGCTCTCTGTGAACAATTTAGATGCTTTAAGGTGACAGAATATACTATGAGGGAAGAGATCTGGGGGTCGTAGTGGACCACAAGCTAAATATGAGTCAACAGTGTAATGTTGTTGCAAAAAAAGCAAACATCATTCTGGGAGGTATTAGCAGGAGCGTTGTAAACAAGACACAAGAAGTAATTCTTCCACTCTACTCCACTCTGATTAGGCCTCAACTGGAGTATTGTGTCCAGTTCTGGGCACCACATTTCAGGAAGGATGTGGACAAACTGGAGAGAGTCCAGAGAAGAGCAACAAAAATGATTAAAGGTCTAGAAAACATGACCTATGAGGGAAGATTGAAAAAAATGGATTTGTTAGTCTGGAAAAGAGAAGACTGAGAAGGGACATAACTGTTTTCAAGAATGTAAAAGGTTGTTACAAGGAGGAGGAAGAAAAATTGTTTTTCATAATCTCTGAGGATAGGACAAGAAGCAAGGGGCTTAAATTGCAGCAAGAGAGGTTTAGGTTGGACATTAGGATAAACTTCCTAACTATCAGGATGGTTAAGCACTGGAATAAATAGCCTCGGGAGGTAGTGAAATCTTCATCATTGGAGATTTTTAAGAGCAGGTTAGACAAACACCTGTCAGGAATGGTCTAGATAATTAGTCCTGCAGGGAACTGGACTAAATGACCTTCCGAGGTCCCTTCCAGTTCTCTGATTCTATGATAAGGGGTTTGCTTAGTGAGAGTATCGGGAAATGTGCTAACATTAAAAAAAACTGTACTACATTTTTGTAAGGATATTGAGCAGGGTAAGAGTGTAGTGGCATGAATGTATGAAAACTATATAGGGGGCAGTTACAGACTCATCAGGTGAGTCTGATTTGCCATAAAGCATCAGAAGAAAAAGGTTGGGGGAAGAAGCCCCAGGGAGCAATCAGACAGGCTTGCTTCTGTGAAGGGCTGAAATGGCAGTGACTGTCAGAGACTAGAGGCCTTACAATGACTTACATTGGTTGGGACAGTACTTGATACCAGAGCTGGGGGATGGCAGTGGAGCTCTGGGAAAGGGGTGAACACAGGACCCAAGTTAGGCTGACTCTTTGAGACTTACCATTAATGTCAATGGGAAGAGGAACAGGTCTATTCATAGGTTGTTCGGGCTCATTGTTATAATTGTATAGCTAGATTCTCCTCACCTCTTGTTAGAGTTCCATGGGAAAAGGAAACTAACATACCTAGTTTGCAGAGTCTCATCACAGGAATGGCTTTTTAAATCTATAGCACTGCAGCATGGTCTCCTCCAGGGTGCATATTCCTTTCCTGACTGTGGCCTTGAACCTACAGACACTTACACACATGTATAACTTTATGCATGGGAGTAGTACCATTGAATTTTCATGTAAAGATAAGCATGTTAATATAAAAAAAAGAACAGGAGTACTTGTGGCACCTTAGAGACTAACAAATTTATTAGAGCATAAGCTTTCGTGGACTACAGCCC
>NC_048298.1:264031369-264143699 GCF_013100865.1 Trachemys scripta elegans
AGGATTGAATAAGGACTGGGAATGGCTGAGCCATTACAAACATTGAATCTATCTCCCCTTGTAAGTATTCTCACACTTCTTATCAAACTGTCTGTACTGGGCTATCTTGATTATCACTTGAAATGTTTTGTTTTTTTCCTCTTACTTAATTGGTCTCTCACAGTTGGTAAGACAACTCCCACCTGTTTATGCTCTCTGTATGTGTGTATATATATCTCCTCAATATTTATTCCACTCTGTATGCATCCGAAGAAGTGGGCTGTAGTCCACGAAAGCTTATGCTCTAATAAATTTGTTAGTCTCTAAGGTGCCACAAGTACTCCTGTTCTTTTTGCAGATACAGACTAACACGGCTGCTACTCTGAAACCTGTCATTTATGACAGTGTTTCCCAAACTTTTGAAAGATGAGCCTCCCCATTCAGAACAATTAAATTAATTGCATACCCTGCAACCAGCCTTGTGCTGTGAAAGGCCTAAACATCTTAATTTGTACATCCTCCACACACACCCTACCAAGTTCGCTCAGCCCCGTCTCCCATTTTACACTTTAGGAAAGGCTGATGTAGAACTTTGTAATAAGATACTTCCAGCCCTTTCTTGAATGTTTAGTGAGCACTGAATAGTTAATGTTAACATTGAAAGGATCAGCCTTGCCTTCTGAGTTAGCAACTGCTGAAATGAATGGGGTGGGTCACACTGCAGAACTTACTGTTTAAGGCTCTCCACAAACTAAGGCAGCCATCACTGCATTGGTTACCCTCATGTTGACTTACTTTTGTCTTTAAATGAAAGCTGAGTCTCTTAAAAACCATTAAGACATCAGTCCCTATCCCCTGGTTAGCCTTCTGGGCATTCCCCACACTGGTTTAAGGATTTGATTGGACAATGTCATTGACTTCAATGGGAGCAGGTCTAGCTATTAACAGCTGTCCATTTTTTATGGCTGCTTTTATAGATGTCACCTAGATAGCTGTACTGTTACCTTTCTAATTTTTTTTTTTAAAGAGCATGAGTTTTCTTGGTCTGATATAATTTCTAAAATTATGTTGTACTATCATTTCTTCACTCCTCAGGCATTTCACACCATTGGTGTCACTGTTAACTTTTTTTTTACATAGATTGAGTTGTTTTGAATATTGGACCATCAGAAATTACAGCAGTGTATCTTTAATTAAATGTCAAGTATCGGGGTCGCTGTGTTAGTCTGTATTCACAAAAACAAGAAGTCCAGTGGCATCTTAAAGACTAACAGATTTATTTGGGCATAAACTTTCGTGGGTAAAAAAACCTCACTTCTTCAGATGCATGGAGTGAAAATTACATATGCAGGCATTATATAATAACACATGAAGAGAAGGTGGGGGGATTGTTTTCCAGGATAGGTTGTAGATCGTTGATGCTGCACTGGAGAGGTTTAGCCGGGGGCTGTACGTGATGGCCAGTGGTGTTCTGTTATTTTCCTTGTTGGGCCTGTCCTGTAGTAGGTGACTTCTGGGTAGCCGTCTTGCTCTGTCAATCTGTTTCCTCACTTCCCCAGTGGGTATTGTAGTTTTAAGAATGCTTGGGGTATGTCTACACTACAAGATTACTCCAAATTTACAGAATTTGATTTTTGGCAACCGATTGTATAAAGTCGAGTACATGAGGCCACACTAAGCACATTAATTTGGTGGTGTGCGTCCATGTACCGAGGCTAGCGTCGACTTCCGGAGCATTGCACTGTGAGTAGCTATCCCATAGTTCCCGCAGTCTCCTCCACCAATTGGAATTCTGGGTTGAGATCCCAATGCCTGATGGGGCCAAAAATTTGTCACGGGTGCTTATGGGTAAATGTTGTCAGTAAATCCTCCCTCCGTGAAAGCAACAGCAGACAATCATTTTGCGCCCTTTTCCCTGGATTGTCAGGGCAGACGCCATAGCACGGCAACCATGGAGCCCGTTCCACCCCTCCTGGGCTACCTTGGCAGTTATCCCCCCATTTCTGTGATGAAGTAATAAAGAATGCATGAATTTGAAACAACACTGACTTTATTGCCTCTGCAAGCAGAGATCAAAGGGGGGAGGGGAGGGCGGTTGGCTTACAGAGAAGTAGAGTGAACCACCATTCTGCACTTGTTCAGCCTATAGCTGAAAATGGGAATCTGTGATAAGCACTAGGATAGAAGCACAGGCAGGACGAATCTCCATTTGTGTGTGTGCCTTTGGTTGACACTGGTAAAATACAAAATGTCCCAAGATATGTATGTTGGGGGACAGTTCTAAACGGCAGCTTTATTTTTTTATTTGCAGCAAAATGTAGAGGTCTAAGTATCTGATTGTGAGCCCTGGGAGGAAGTAGGCTGGGGTAGGTGCGACCACGCGATGCTGATGACTGGGAGAGGAACCTGAGGAAGAAGCCTCCAGCTGGCATGATATTCCAGGCAGGACTAAATCTCCATTACACAAAACTTAAAGAAGAGAATGACCTGGAGTCATTCCCTTTTTTGTCCAGTCGCCCCCGACCGACCTCACCAATGCCAGCCAAGAGCACCTGTGTCTGCCCAGGCGCCCCCGACCGACCTCACCGAGGCCAGCCAGGAGCACCTATGGGACAACAATGACAGTTACCAGTCATACTGCACCGTCTGCCATCCTCAAGGCAAGGCAAGGGGATGCTGTTGTGTAGGGCTGCAGCACCGCGTCTGCCAGCAGCATCGAGTAGACATATGGTGACAGTGAAAAAAGGCGAGAAATGATTTTTTTCCCTTTGCTTTCACGGGGGGAGGGGAGGGTGTCGATGATATATACCCTGAACCACCTGTGACAATGTTTTTGACCCTTCAGGCATTGGGAGCTCAACCCAGAATTCAAATGGTTTTAGGAGAGTGAGGGAACTGTGGGATAGCTACAGTCGTCAGTCGCCCCTCCCTCCGTGAGCGTCCATTTGATTCTTTGGCTTTCTGGTACTCTTGTCTCAGCTCCTTAAGTTTCACGCAGCACTGTGTTGAGTCCCTGTTGTGGCCTCTGTCCATCGTGGCCTTGGAGATTTTTTCAAATGTTTTGGCATTTCATCTTTTGGACAGATTCATCTCCCCATACGGAGATCAGATTCAGTATTTCCTATATGGTCCATGCTGGAGCTCTTTTTTGATTCTGGGACTGCATGGTCACCTGTGCTGATCAGCGCTCCACGCTGGGCAAACAGGAAATGAAATTCAAAAGTTCGCGGGGCTTTTCCTGTCTACCTGGCCAGTGTATCCGAGTTCAGATTGCTGTCCAGAGCGGTCACAATGATGCACTGTGGGATAGCTCCCGGAGGCCAATATCATCGAATTGTGTCCACACTAACCCTAATTCGAACCAGCAATGTCTATTTCAGTGCTACTCCCCTCGTCGGGGAGGAGTACAGAAATCTATTTTAAGAGCCCTTTATGTCGACAAAAATGGCTTCGTTGTGTGAATGGCTGCAGGGTTAATTTGATTTAACGCTGCTAAATTCGACCTAAACTCATAATGTAAACCAGGCCTTGATAAAGATCTTGTAGGGGTTTGTCTCTGTCTGAGGGATTGGAACTTCAGAAACAGACTTCAAAGAGAAACAGCAGAACTAAAATTCATTTGCAAATTTAACATCATGAATTTGGGCTTGAATAGGGACTGGGAGTGGCTGGCTCATTACAGAAGCAGCTTTGCCTCTCCTGGAATTGACACCTCCTCATCTATTACTGGGAGTGGACTACATCCACCCTGATCAAAATGGCCCTGTCAACACAGGTTCTCCACTTGTGAGGTAACTCCCTTCTCTTCATGTGTCATTATATAATGCCTGCATCTGTAACTTTCACTCCATGCATCTGAAGAAGTGAGGTTTTTTACCTACGAAAGTTTATGCCCAAATAAATCTGTTAGTCTTTAAGGTGCCACCAAACTCCTTGTTGTTTTAATTAAATGTGTATCATAATGGGTCTTATCACTGGTTTTGTTATAACAGTACTGTTGCTTCCTGCAAACAGACATAGTGAAGAGAATTCTAGTTTTTCTTACAAGTGGGCTACTTTTAGTTAGGAAAAGAGTTGCTAAATTTGGATCATATTGAGAATGGTTATTTTTTCCCCAGTGTGTTCTGCTACTTTTTTAGCATTTGGCTACATAAAAAGCTTTCGGTTTTCACAGCTCGTCAGTTATTTTTGATGTACAGTCAAAAGTGATACAGAGTGAGTTGCAGTCCCATAAAAACATGTTATAATCTAAACCATGGATCTGAATGAATACTTAGAAAAGAATAGTTCATTTTAGAAAAATCATCTTTGGATTCTTGCTAACAAATTGTCTATGAACAAATCACAACCTGCTCACAAGCATTGGCTATTTAGAATTATCCATACTTTTTTTCTAGGGAAAAGTTCTTGATCTCCAAATTGTTCACACTGTGAAAGTTACAATTGATGTTCAGTTCTCTATTTGCACTGTAACTTATGTTACGAATCAAAACAGCACACATGTTGAACTGTGAGATAGATCCTCAGATTATGATGACCTGATCCTATATTGTTCATTTTATTTCACTTTGTGTTAGTTAGTTGCATACAAGTATGTCACCCAATCCAGGAAGAGAAACAAATCTGACATATCTGACTCACCAGTTTTATTTGACCATTGTTAATTTCTCATTTTAATATTCACAATTTGTTTTTGATACATATCTAAGAATTGTAGTTGAAAATTCTCTTGTCAACTGTTCTTGCTGGTAAATTTGCTATTCTGGAACGTTCATGGAAAAATAAAAGGGTTATTTACCCAAACTTATTTTCTAATATTATGATATAGACATTTTCAATAATGCTATACTTTTCAAGGCAGGGACCACATATCTCTATGTGTTTGGAAATATAATCAGTTCAGTTGCAAATCTAAATTTATTTATAAATTTAAAAAATTGCCTGTAGTGTGGAAAGCCAGCACAACACTCCATGCTAATAAAATTGAATAGGGTCTTTGTAATTTACTATGAATGGACAGCCCATCCATGTACAAAAGTCAATTAGAGTAAATTGATGGACTTCCGAGCATTCAGAACTGTGAAAGGCTCTGACAGAGAAGACAAAAAATTGAATTTGTTTTGGTGGAAAATGGCGAGCCAGTGGAGAGATTCCAAGATAAGGTGATTTGCTCAGAATGATGAGCAAAGATGCTGACTTTACTAACTGCTTTTTGAGTCCTTTTGATTGCTATCATTCTATAGATTAGCAACAAGTAACAATAAAAATAGCTGTCTAAAAAAAGAATAAAGTTTGTAGAATTTTAAGAAAGGAAGGTGTAGTGATTTTGGAAAGTGCTATTCTTTTCTATGGGATGTCATGGTTGAGTGGAATGCTGTATTAGTACCTCATATTCTTCATTCACATAATGTATTGTATAATATTCAATAGTCTCTTAGTGCTATTGTATTTTTAAAGCCATAGTGGAAATTCATGAGGAAAAAAAGAACAAGTTGTTTCCTCCTGAGAAAACAACACATGTGAAGTGGAGGGTAGGGAAAGAAGAGGAAGGAAACGACAACAGAATGCTGATGTTGTTGAACACGGGTTCGCTCTTTGCCACAAAACAGAATCAGCTATGAGTGAAAGTACTTAAAATATATTCATATCCCTGTGGGATTCTAGTAGGGAACTTGGCCTCACCTTACTTCACTGGGCTTGTTAGCAAATTTCCTATGCAAGTCTTGTTGCAGTTCCAGAAGTTAGTATTAAACTCAACTTATTAAATGGTTTTAATTGCTTCTAAAAAGGTATTTTTCAATCAATGAAAAGTCAGGCAGGTATTTTACAGTTATACAAGTAAGAATGTAAGAAGATAAGAATGGCCATCCTGGGTCAGTTCAATGGCTCATCTTGCCCAGTATCCTGTCTTCCCGTGGTGGCCAGTGCCAGATGCTTTAGAGGGAATGAACAGAGTGACCCTCCCCATCATCCAGTCCCAGCTTCTGACAGTCAGAGGTTTATGGAGACCCAGAGCATGGGGTTGCATCCATGACCATCTTGGATAATAGCCATTGATAGACTTGTTCTCCATGAATTTATCTAATTCTTTTTTTAAATCTAGTTCTTCTTTCAGCCTTCACACCATCCCCTGGCAATGAGTTCCACAGGCTGACTGTATGTTAGGAGAAGACCATCTTTTTGTTTGTTTTAAACGTGCTGCCTCTTAATTTTATTGGGGCCCCTAGTTCTTCTGTTATGTGAAGAGTTGAATAATACTTCCTTATTCACTTTCTCCATACCATTCCAGATTTTATAGATCTCTATCATATCCCCCCTTAGTCATCTCTTTTCTAAGCTGAACAGTCCCAGGCTTGTTAATCTCTCCTCATATGGAAGCAGTTTCATACCCCTAATAACTTTTGCTGTCCTTCTCTATACCTTTTCCAGTGCTAATATATATATTTTTAAGATGGGCATCCATGGTATGCTGTGTACAAGGTATGGGCATACCATGCATGTATATAGTGGCATTGTGATATTTTCTGTCTTATTATCTATCCCTTTACTAATGGTTCCTAACATTCGGTTAACTTTTTTGACTGCCACAGTGCATTGAGCAGATGTTTTCAGAGAACTATCCACGATAACTCAAAAAAAAAAAATCTGTTTCTTGAGTGGTAACAGTTAATTTAGACCCAAACAAGGACTTGGTGGACTTGCTTAGGCCATCTATTAAGTTATAGATCTATGCTCTTTTGAGTATGGCTACAAAATGTGACATAACTCCTTTCATTTGTACTGAACAGGTGAGTATGTTTGATCTCAAATGAACATGTGTTGGAAATATATTGGTACAAGTACTATAGTTGAGAGGTAGGTTGATTATTATATCTTGTCTACTGCAAAAAAATCCTGTGTTCTTTGTAGAGATTTAAGGATAATAGCAACAACCATCAATTTTTGTGTTTATTTCTCTGTATTCCCGCTTCCTCCTTCATATTCTCTATCCCCACCCCCACACATATTTCTGGACAAAGTTATCTTCTCTTCCGTGGCTTGTTCCACTCAGTAATTTTCTGCATGAAACATTGGAGCAATATCAGGTATTTATATTGTGATGCCTCCTTGGCATGTTCCCTCTTATCATATATTCTCATATAGCAACAGCAGCCCTGCAGGGTAACTCTAAAAGTGGGGACTGGCTAAGCCAGAATTTCCTACTGGAGTCAAGCAAAAACCACAACTATGCGGCATATAGCATTGGACTGTGACGTTACCAGAATCTTGAATGAGGACTAATATATAATTATATTGTCCCAGGAGCAGATCAGAGACAGCATTGTGATTGCGAGTCACAGTTTATTACTTGGTTCTCCTTTGCTCTAGAAAGGAAGAAATCTGTATCCCTATACTTCACACAGTTTACTTCTCCCTCTGCACCAGCTAAGCTGCTCTTGTTGGCACCTTCGAAGGACAAAATCAAGGTTCCACACACTCCCTGATCTTGCCTGCTCACCCTTCACCCACCTGCATTGGAAACAGGGTAGAGACCCACTGGAGGCTGCCTTCTACCTTAAGCAGTGACTCATGATGCAGGTAGCCCACATAAGGAATCAAGGGGGTACTGTATGCCCCCTTCCTTGTTTCTGTGGGTCTGGCCCATAATAAGTACAAAGACATAAAATGATTTACAATTATTGTTATCTACAATTAAAAAAAACAACAACTAAATGTTATTTCTGATACAGAAAACCGGTATTGAAATAGAGGGCTAAGGCCATGGTTTTCTCATGACAAGGACATGTTGCAGGGGATCTTGGAAAACACACAGTTTTTAACCTACAACCTCTTGACACACCGTGTATGTTCTTTCTTGTTTCACTGGTGGGAGTGTTTTTCTATACAAATGTCAACTTCAGTATCAATTATTTTCAAGAGAAAAACAAATGAGTTTGAGAGTAACGGAAATGTGTTAGCAAAGCAGGCTGGTATGCTTCAACTGATCTGCAGGATAGCAACAATGGTAACAGGGAGACAAAAGAGCATAAATACCCAAATATATTTTTTTCATGTAATGAAGCACTATAGATGCTACATTGTAGGTGTGAGTATAAGATCATTCATGGGATAATCTCTATGTTAAGAAGTTCACCACAGGCAGTAAACTTTGGTCCTCTGCAGATGTCTCCCTCGAAGCCTATGCACCACATAAGCACTACTTTTAAGGACTAAGTGGGAAATTAAGTGGTGAATATGCAGATGTATGAATTTCATCTAGTATACAAAAAGTCAGAGAACCACTGAATTATTCATTAGTTGACTAAGGTTCATTTGTTGACACGTTCCCACATCTGTGCAACTACAGACTGCATCATCTTCTGTGAGACTTTGTTTTCAAATTATTACCCACTTATTCCGCTTCAAACAAACAATTATTATTATTATTAGGGTTTGATAATCTTACTGGCTTCTTGTCTAGGGTGAGTAGAAATTGTGCTCGTGTTGTGTGAGACCAGGGTGGCACTAGCTCCTTCTACTGTAGAGTGTGAGCCTACTTTCTAGTGTCATGTGCCAATTTGTTTTATATGCTGTCTATTGCTTCCATGATTTTGTGTCATAATCTCAAAGAAGATTATGAAAGCAAAACGTGAGGTAAAGCTTTTCACAAATTTTGCTTGTAAAGCACACAGTAAAAAGTAACTGTACATACACGGGCATGCCCAAACCTTTCACTCTATCAAAACCTCAGACCCCTGCCTTGCCAAGAAATTGCTTCAAATTGGAAATACATTTTGGGTACTAGTAATATTTCTAGCCTTTCACTAGTGGGTGACAAGTTAAGTCATCTCCAATTACTAGTGAGCTGAATTAACCCATGTCCTGTTATTCATGCTAAGAATCAGATTCAATGAGGGCAGCCAACAACAGAGATTGAGATTAAGGAAACCTACTTGCTTTGGCATTGTCATGGTGCTAGGACCTTAGTCATGTTTTGTATTATGAATATCAAATCCAGATCATATTCATATATATATAATTTGTTCAGTTGCACATCTAAATTTATTCACAATTTTTAAAATATTGCCTGTAGTGTGGAAAGCCAACACAACACTCCATGCTAATAAAACTGAAAAGGGTCTTTGTAATTTACTATGAGTAGACAGCCCATGCAGGGTACAAAAGTCAATTAGAGTAAATTGATGAATTTCAGTGCATTCAGAACTGTGAAAGGCTCTGACAGAGAAGACAAAACATTGAATTTGTTTTGGTGGAAAATGGCAAGCCAATGGAGAGATTCCAAGATAAGGTGATTTGTTCAGAATGATGATCAAAGATGATAATCTTACTAACTGCTTTTTGAGTCAATTGGAGAGGGATGTTGTGCATGTGAAGGAATCCAGAACAAAGAGGAGAACAATAATCAAGATATGAGAAGAAGGCCTGGACTAGAGTCTTAGCTGTGTAGTCTGAAATAAAGGTTAGACCTTATAAATGCTATAAGGAATAAGTAGTAGGATTTAGATACAAACCCGATTAGTTTAGGATAGAGTCAAAGATGATCCCTTGGGTAGGAAGTGATAGGGAAGATGGTGGTGTTGTCACCATTGATAAACAATGAAGGAGAGGGAAATTTGGGGGAGAAAAGATATTGAGGTGTTTTGTTTTGTTTTTGTCATGTTCAATTTCTTACTGTTGAAGCATTTAGATAGAGAGGTCAGAGAAAGAGGCTGAAATATGGAACTGGATAGATTTAGGCAAGTTGGCAATGGAGAGAGAAATATGCAAGTTATCAACATAAAGACAGTAGTTAAAGCTGTGAAAGCAGATGAGATCACCAAATAGTTTATTATTCCCTTCTATGTTTGTGCCTTGGAGGGGAACATATGGCTAGGCTTCACAGAATTCTAATTTTTTTCTTCAAAAAATGCTTATCTGTTTAAATTTTCACAGTTGCAGGAAATTATGGTGGGGTGAGAGGGCTCTGAAAATGGAGGGTCAAACAATTATTTAGTGACAATAAACTTTGAGATTCAAAAAGTTGAAGCTTTATAACTGGTAAAACACAAATTGTCAATATCATGTCAAAATATACAAAATAAATATCCTTAAATCAAACTCTAATAAGTGCTCAAGCAGCATTTTTCCTACTTTGACTTTGTAAATTTCAATTATTGATGGGAACATTTGTTCATCTGTGTGTAAGTACAGTGAAATTGACATTTACCAACATTTACCAATAAAAATCTAATCCTTCCATGCCTACATATAGGACATAATCTTTAGTATTTTAACTATCACTAAAAGTACATGTCTATTGGAAAATGGGAGATCTCAGAACTTTTTTTCTCCCAATGAAAGAAATATAGGAACCACATGAGACCTTCCTTTTACATCATGTGTCTCAATTTGCCTCTCATCCCTTTCTCACACCTTCCATTCATATATGCAATATGTCTCCCTATATTCTCATCTTCTCATGTAGGCTTAACTTTTTCTGTCTTTCATTTTCTCTAAGTTACATTTTTGGCATGGTGCAGCTACACATGCATTCTACTAGCACGACACAGCAATGCTAGTGGGAAATCCGATAGACCCTTAATTATAGCAGTTTCATCTCTGTCTTATATATTTCGCTTTTGTTCTTCAATCAATTCCCTTTCAAACTCACTTTTCATTCTTGCCTGGCTACTTCCCATTATTGCTACTAATTTTGTTGATTTCAGACACTAATGAGAAACACAGGGTGCATTAAATAAGAAACAGCATTTCAGTGATCAAAAAATCTTTGTGTGATATTGAAGGGATAATGATGAAAATGAAAGTTTTTCCTTTGGAAGGTAGTCTGAGTTCAAAAGTATAATATTTTTGCATGCAGGTAGTTCAATATATTGTACCAAGCAGACTTTGGTGAACATAGCTAAAACTGAATTCTGTACCCAATAGAGACAGAACAACTGAATATAACTATTCATAATGAAAGATTGATTTCTTATGTGCTAGACCTGGAAAGAAAAAAAAATAGTCCTGGAAATTCTGAAAAATAGCCTTTAAGTCTTGTACAGAGTATTATCCTGTTGTTTTAATTTAAAGCTGTTCAAATATCTTTCTCTGAAATTATGGCATTTAAACTGTATGCCCTATAATCTATAAATATCAAAGTACATCCAGAAGAACCTAGCCTTCTGTAAAAAGATATTGCTTACACTCAAATACCCCTTATCAATAGGATGTCTTTGTTATCGGTAAAAGAAACTTTCAAAACATAAGGCTTACTTTATCAGCAATGAAGCTACTTTATGGTTGGCACTAAATACTATTTTAAAGCTTGTTGGCAAATAAAGGAGCACAAAGTAATTTATGAGCACTGTTATTTCTTAGTACTGGTATTTGCCAAGGCTTTATATGTTGCTTAGCTTTAGTGGTAATATAGGGCAAGGTGTATGTTGAGTCTTTAAAGTTACATTTAAATAACTTATCTAGAGCTTGTAGGTACATATTTTAAAGTTTAGTTAGGTTTCTATTCTGATTTCAGGTAAAAGGATATCAAGTACTGCATGCACCATATTCTTACTTCTCTGTTGATATGTAGTTATCAAGATGGCATATGTATGGCTTTCTGCATGTCATACATCTCCACACTGTAATATTAATCTAGCACCGTTGACAACATGTAAAAATCTGTGTCTGAGTGTACACTAGGCATAGGCCATAATAGGTTACATTTTATGAAAGACATTTGTCTTTTTGGACATATCTCCACTAGTAGGATGACCAATTATCAGAGAGGTAGCTGTGTTAGCCTGTATCCACAAAAACAATGAGGAGTGTGGTGGCCCCTTAAAGTCTAATAGATTTATTTGGGCGTAAACTATCGTGGGTAAAAAAACAGCTTCTTCAGATGCATGGAGTGAAAATTACAGAAACAGGCATATATATATTGGCACACAAAGAGAGGGAGTTACCTTACAAATGGAGAACCAATGTTGAAGGCCAATGTGGATGTGGTCCACTTCCAATAATTGATGAGGAGGTGTCAATACCAAGAGAGGAAAAATTGCTTTTGTAGTGAGCCAACCACTCCCACTCCCCATTCAAGCCCAAATTGCTGGTGTTAAATTTGCAAATGAATTGTAGCTCAGCAGTATCTCTTTGAAGTCTGTTTCTGAAGGTTTTTGGTTTTGTTGTTGTTGTTGTTGAAGACTGGCTACTTTTAAATCTGTTATTGAGTGTCCTGGGAGACTGAATTGTTCTCCTACTGGCTTTTGTATGTTACCATTCCTGATGTCTGATTTGTGTCCATTTATCCTTTTACATAGAGACTGTCAGGTTTGGCCAATGTACATGGCAGAGGGGCACTGCTGGCACATGATGGCATATATCACATTAGTAGATGTGCAGGTGAATGAGCCTCTGATGGCGTGGCTGGTCTGGTTGGGTCCTATGATGGTGTCACTAGAGTAGATATGGGGACAGAGAAGGCAACAGGGTTTGTTACAGGGATTGGTTCCTGGGTTAGTGTTTCTGTGGTGTGGTGTGTAGTGGCTGGTGAATATTTGCTTCAGGTTGGGGGGCTGCCTGTAATGCGCGGATTGGCCTGCCTCCCAACAGCTGTGAGAGTGGGGGATAATCTGAATCCAGACAATCACTAAATTCTCAAATCACTAATACAGAAAAATGTTAAAATACAAAAATAGCCCATGGACAAACACTTTTCACAAAGCGATCACTCCATATCTGACCTGTCAGTCCTTATCCTCATAGGAAACTTGCAGAATACCTTCAAAAAAGGAGCCTATGAACTTAAATTCATAACTCTGCTAGACTCTAAAAATCACAGACTCAAAGATATGGATTTGATGACTTATTACAACAGTCTGTAACTGACTAACCCTCCTTTGTCCTATTATTTCAGAGGTGTTAACTGTCCACTTCATTTTAAATGATTTCCTGCAGCATGTGTTTTCCCTTATGCTAAACAATCTGTTCCACCTTGTATTTAGCTGTGACACTCTGATTACCTTTTCCAGACCTAGAGAAGAGCTCTGTGTAGCTTAAAAGTTTGTCTGTTTCACCAACAGAAGTTGGCCCAATAAAAGAGATTCCATCACCCAGCTGGTCTCTCTCATATTTTGGCTCCAACATGTCAACAAGAATGCTGCAAATGATTTTTTTCTTCTTCTTTGTGTTTCTAGATACCAAGATGTAATTTTGCTATTGGGAACCCCATTAGATTTCATGAATTCCAGGTGTTTGTTGATACATGCAATATATACCAAGACTAAGCATAATAAATGTTGCAGATGAGCTGGTGGTTACCAGATTGGAGGTAAATATTCTAACAATTGCTAATTAATGGATAATTTAGTACTGAAATTGAATTGCAGCCACAGACTTGCAGGCCCTTGTAAATTCCACTTTGTAAATTCAAATTGCTGCCTACGCTAAAAGTCTTGGACATCAGCTCATTCTAAATTAGCATTTATGTTGTGATCCCAAAGACATACTTCAGTAGATATTTTCCTCAGGTAATGTATAGACTTACTGGAGCAGCCAGGACCCAAAATACATTTTCCAGATGATAGCAAGTTAATGTTAAAAGAATTCAAAAAGGAAAAAAAAATAGCAGCCATTCTTAAAGTGGCATAGACTCCATTGAACTAGCCATTTGTTATTCACACACACACATAAGAAGTCTATATGGTGTGTAGAGAAGTAATTATTTGTTTCATTCAGTTAATTCATAGACTTAAAACCAATGAAATTGGAAATGTCCACAAATTCAAGTACTCATAAGAATACTTTAATTTTGTCCAACAGAACAATTGTGAAAAAGTTTGGAAATTCAAATAGAAATGTGCTCATTACAAATAAACACACATTATCCATGTGGAAATGTAAAGTCAAAGTTAACTTGTTACCCAATATAATCACTAATCTCCCCTCTTTCACCTACAGTATTTCTCATAATTTTTTTAGCCCCTGATCCTGCAAAGGATTATGCATGTGTATGGTTTTCCCTGTGTGGAATCTCAATAGCGTCAATGAAACTAACCATATGCATTAGTGTTTGCTGGATCAAGGCCTTGGCTTGCAAGATGGCAAGAAAAACAAATCAAACTGAAGGAGCTAAAGGAAAATCCCCAGTAACAGCAGTAAAAGCACTGTCTTCTGTGAGCCAGTGACTTGAGGGCGATAGCATTACATATATAAGTCCCCATCCTACAAGCGCTTATACGTATGCAGTCTACTGAAACATACAAGAAATGTCAATTGGATTCAAAATTAAGGCAACTGAGATGTGCCACAGTTGTGCTGAAAACCAAAACATAGCCAGAAACCTAAGTATGAGACTGAACTGTCTTCTGAATGTAGTACTTTACATGTTCAAAGCACCCCCAGATAATGACTAGTAATCCTAAGGGCAATGCTGTGTGGTAAATAAGCATTGTACATATAGGTCAGACAAGACACAGTTAGATGTTGTGATTTGCCTGTTATAGTTTTGAATCTTACTCAGAATTACCTGTAGGTAGCAGGTAAGTAGTAATTCAATCAGAGACACAACCAGAAAAATCTTAGACAGGAGAACAGACTTTGTAGATGATATTTTGCATTTAGAAAGAGCTGCTCCTTAGCAGACTAAACATCAGATTGCGATAGACCTTATTTAAGAACACAAGAGGGAGGGAGACTTGCATGAACAAGGAGCCTTCCCTACTCCATTGTATGGCACATACAAGGCCCAGTCATAATTGCAGTTCCTGCACTCAGTGGAGGGTACTGACTAGTCCTTGGTGTGTACCTTGGGGTGCAGCTTGCTCTAAAGGAGGCGCACAAAAGAGGCATGGCCGTGATGCCCTAGCCCTCCTGTACTGGTCAACAGGCCAACCACACTCCCCTCATCTATTGGGCTGAGATACCAACAATACAGTCAATAAACTTTTTGCAAAATAAAACATTTCTAAAATATCTGTACAGACACACACAGATTGAGGGGGGTGGGGAATACATGATGGCATTGTGGCTGGTATCAATAAATTCTGCTAACCACAGCGCACCGTCACAATTCCTCAATATGCTATGTGCTTTACAAAAACTATTTCCAATATGAGGCTTAATTGACAGTTACATTTATAATGAAACAATTCCATTGTATTGAACGTCTTATTTAAGATATGTGATCCTTTGCTGCAGTATATCACAAGGAAAATATTTATCTGTGTCCTTTTTTTGTTTTTTGCTACATGAAGCAAGCTTTTTCGCTATTCAGATCATTCATTTCAGTGGATCATATCCAAGATAAAATCCATGAAGCACCAATCTATTTTGGAGAAGGTGGGATGGTTTTTTGTTTCTTTGTTTGTTTATTAAAGTAGCCACTAGTCCCGATGGACTGGTATATCAGCCAACTGCACAATTCAATCAAGTTTGGATTAATCAACAGTGTTTCAAAGGTGAGTGTTTTATTTGTGAGCCGATATCTTGATCCAGTGCCAATTTAATACAATGGAAAGACTCCCATTGATTTCAGTGGACATTGGATTAGACCCAGACTGAACACACATATATTTTCAATGAGCTGTATAGGTTTTAGCCATACAGATTATATTAAGGTTAATTGGGTTCCTCATAGTATTTTAAGAGTGTTTTGTATTGTATGTCATAAGATTCTATTATCAAAAATACTGAAAAGTAAAGCAGATACATTAAGCACTCATTTGAAAATGTGCTAGTTCTCACAGTTTGGATATTTACTTTTAAATTATATTATAGGCAGAGCTGTTAGCTTTTGATAACAAGGGCAACTTAACAAAGAAGAAATCAGAATAATTAAATATATGGAGGCAGTACTTTAGTGAACTACTGAATGGTAAACCAGTGGCCAATCCCCTAGATATAGAGGACAGAGAAGATCTGGATGTTGAACTAGCCATAGGTGCTGACTTTTGATTTTGCTGGTGGGTGCCCCATCCCGGCTCTGCCTCCTCCCCCTCAGCCCTGACCCGCACCCCACCCCACTCCACCCCACTCCACTTCTTCTTGCCCCCATTCTGCCCCCTTCCCCATGGTCCCCTCCCCTGAGCACCTCCCGCCCACTGCTCATTCCTTTCTGCCCCCTCCTGCCTTAAGGGCGAGGTGTGTATATTTGGATGGGCTCAACCTCCCCCCAAAACTGGCAATTTTCAGCATATTTATGCACTCCTTTCATGTTCTAATTATTCAATGTGTGTCTATCATTGGTATCTTAACAATTTAACCATTATTTAAATAGTAATGAACTACATAATTACATTATCATGAATTACGGTATATTAAAATGATTACACTCAGCTATGAGCTGTCTCCACTAACATCCCAGTTTAAAGACATTACATTCGCTCTGTGGTTCACACCTACTTAGGGCCTGTTTGGGAGCTGAGGGCCACTGACTGCAAGAAGGTGAATGGGAGAGACAAGCAGTAGGGAGTGTTTCCCCTCTCCCTTCCTCTTTCTCCTCTCTCTTCCTATAGCTCTCTCGCTGCCCCTTTTACTCTCTCTTGTTTCTTCTCAAAGTCCCTGCTCCCCTTCCTGCTTCCCATCCATGTCCCATTTCCCATCTCTCTCTGCTCTCCACCTCCTGGTGGCTCTGTCTAGTGCCCGCCCACCCATACACTCAAAGCAGCAGAAGAAACTGCCCCCACTTGGGGTAGGAAGGGTTGCCTAGTGGCTAAGGCACAGGCCTGGAGCTCAGGTGTTCTGGGTTTGATTCTCTTCTCTGCCATAGATTCCCTGCTTAGCCTTCAGAAAGTCATTTCACCTCTGGGTGCCCTAGCTCCCACCTGCCAAATGGGGCTAATACTGACTCTGCCTCCTAGGATAAATCCATTCATGGCTGTGTGGTGATGGGGGAAATGGGGATATCAAGATGGATAGATTTGGGTTGAATTTCTCCACAGTCTGAGAGTAAGAGCCAGCTCTATGCAGGGGGGATGGGAGAGAGAGGAGCTCAGACCAGCTCTGCACAGAGGTGGGTTGGGGCTTCAGCCCTGCAGCTTCTGCCACTAAGGTGGCTGGGGTTCCTGAGCTGGGTGCTTCAGCCCTTCATTTTCTGCCAGGATCTGGGGCTCCTCCCCGTTGGCCAGCGTGGCTGGTGTCGGGGCTTCTCCTCCCCATCCCCCCTCCAGTGTGGCCCCTGCCGGGGTCCGGGGCTTCTCTTCCCCTACCCCCCCACCCAGCACTGATTCTCTTCACCTCCCCACCTGATCAGCACAGCTCCTGCTTGGGTCCAGGGCTGCTCCTCCCCCTAATCCGCCACTGCACCCACCCTCAGCCCTAGCCTAGCTGGTTCCCCTGGGTCACCTGATGTCTCCTGTGGCCGGAGTTGAGCCTGGCTGGCAGGGAGCAACCGTACAGGTGGACACCATGGCCACCAGCCCAAGAAGGGTGGGGCAGCCCCAGGTGAGCAGGGGCTGGCTGCACTGCTGATGATAGCCCAGCATTCCCGCGCCTCCCCCCAACCCTAAGGCATTATTTTTTTTTGTGAGACTCACTCAACCCTTGCCGGAGCACGGAGGCACAAGAAACGGCTGATCTGGGCCAGCCCACCAAACAGCTGATTGCAGCTGCATGCAGGGTACCAATACCAAACAGCTCATCTGCGGAGGCACCTGTGCCACACTTGATCCCTGGCCACCAACATCTGATCAGCCTGGTGGGTGTTTCTTCTTCAATGCTTAGTCAGATGGTTGGCCATAGTAACTGTTCGCCATTTGGTTCATTTCTCCACAACTGCAAAGGCTTGACGGCCTAAGAGTCCAACATGGGAACTGACTTGATGAACCCATGTAATATGGGGTCTGCCTCTAGACTGCCTCCACCCCTTAGTTGATGGAATTTTATCCCAGATTTTACAAGCAACCTGGAGAACGGCATTCACTGGAATGTCTTGTGGCATCCTTGCGACATGTCCGAAAAGCGTAAGGTGCCGCCTGTGGACAATGGCCCCAGTAGTCTGTAGACTCGAGTGACCATAAACATCTGCCTTACGGATGAATTTATTCCACTTTATGCCCAATATATGACATTGACATTTCGTGTGGAAAGCCTCCAGCTTTTCCAGTCTGAGCGGTGTAGTGTCCATGTTTCGCAGCAACAATAGGAAGGATACAGTTCAAATAAATCCTGAACTTGGTTGTCATACTAAGATGATGTTGATTCCATATCCATTGTAAATGACCCATGGCAGATGCTGCAATGCCAATCTGATGGAGAACCTCTGTTTGAGAATTGGAGGAGCTGGTAAGTAAAGAACCCAGATAGCAAAAACTGGTTTGACGGTTTGACGGTTTCGTTGTTCAAAGAGATGAAGTTGCAGGTGGACCTGGTCCTAGATTTTTGCAGTTTTGTCTTTGACCATGAAACATGGAGATCTATCTTAGCTGACTCCACCTCCGTATGCTGTAGTGCCTCACGAAACCTGTCGGGGCTCTGTACTAAAAAACCAATGTCATCAGTGTAGTTGAGGTCTGTGAGCGAGAGATCACCGATCTCAATGCCTATGGACCTGATGAAATGCTGCTTTATGAAATCCATTGCCCGCCAAAAGAGTGCAAGGGCCAGAATGCAACCCTGACTAACATCAGATAATGATTTAAAAGATGCTGACATCTGGTTCCCCAGACGAACACTGGCAGTGGTTCCATTATGCAGCTCTCTAATCAAGTCCAGCAGAGTGGTAGGAACACCTAGGCCCTTTAAGGCCTTCCATAATGCAACACGGTCTACTGAATCAAATGCAGCCTTAAGGTCGACATATGCTATGTGCATGGGCTTCCTGAACTCGTGATGTATCTCCGACAAAAAGCGAAGGGCCAAAATGGCATCTAATGTGGACCTGTTCTTTGTAAAGCCTGTAGCTTCTGATGTAGCAAAAGTTCCAGGCATGCCAGCAAAACATGCGCAAACACCTTCCCTGGAATGGAGATCAAGGTGATTGGCTTGTAGCTCTTACATTCACTCTGTGGTCCCTTGCATCAGATTAGTGGATAATATTCCAACAGAGGCTCCCAAGGCAGACTTGACAAACACATTAAACATTTTGATAGGCATCTTTCAGAAGATATGGAAAGAAGAAAAAATACCAAACAAGCAGAAAAAATTATCATACAGTGAAGCTGCCAAAGAAAGGAGACCTCAGTCAGTGTAAAAACCGTAGGGGCATTTAACTACTGCCTATCCCAAGTAAGATATAAATATATGTTCTATTCTAGAAAGAATAAAGAAGTGGTAAATTCAGGAGCAGGTGCGCTGCCAGCTTTTCTGCCGCCCTAGGCGGTGGAAGGTCCCGCCCCGAAATGCTGCCCCCCAGAGAGGCGGCGGAAGATCCCGCTGCAGAAATACCGCCGCGGTCACAGCCCCCAAAATTGAAGTGCCCTAGGTGATCGCCTAGGTTGCCTAATGGGTTGCGCAGGCCCTGTTCAGGAGCAATCAGGGTCCAGACAGGAGAAATCACATATGGATCAGCTAGTAACACTATTGTAAGACCCTACAGTTCTAGAATCTGGGAGATTCTGTGTCACTGATGCTTCCACATTGCCCCTGGAAGCTTAGGATAGCTTTCCTCTAGAGGATTTTATGAAGCTAGGCTCAGCAGGACGTACTGCCCAAAGAGCCTGAATGGTGACCCCTGACAGCTCATTGATTGGCTGAGGCTAGTATTTAAAGCAGGAAGCCATCATGGGGAGTTGTCTCAGCTAAAATTCAGATTGTGTGCCTGCTTCTGCTCCAGACCCTAGCTTGGGGTTGGCAATCTCTGGCATGCGGCTTGCCACGGTAAGCACCCTGATGGGCCGGGCCAGTTTGTTTACCTGCCGCATCCACAGGTTCGGCCGATCGCGGCTCCCACTGGCCGCGGTTCGCCGCTCCAAGGCAATGGGGGCGGCGGGAAGCCGCGGCCAGTACATCAGTCTCAGACAGTCCTCTTTGGCTCTCATGTCTATCTTGCCATCCAGGGAAGTTGGACTTAATGATAAAGGGTCACTTACACCAAAATCACAAAATATTTAAGTTGCTCCTAATCCCAAGAGACCAGTCACTTACCCCACCTCAATTTGTACCTCAGATCTCACAAAGAAAAGGCTGGTAGCTAATCCTAGAGTAAACTAATTAAGGATTTCTTAACTAGGAAAAAGAAATGAGAATTATTTACAGGTTATAGCAGGAAACATATGTGCACAAATGAGTTCAATCTATGGTTCAGTCTGTGGTGGCAGAGATGTAGTAATCTGTCAACACTGAATGTATTTTCAGGGCTAACCCCAGTTGAACGTGGGGATCTCTGCTTTTTGTTTCTTAGCTCTAGCCCTTGTAAGAGTCCAAAGAGCAAAAAGATGAAAAATCTTCATATTAACTCTCTTTATTTCCCTCTTTCAGAATTCCAACCTATGGGACAAGGCCTTCAGCACATACTTCTCCATGGGTGAATGAGGCAATCAACAATGCTTTTGTCCTACAATAACCCACTTAATTTTGATACCCCTCCTGGATGTGTGTGGGAGCCACTCTTCCCATCTGAGCTCACAAGTTGAGAACAGGCATTTACACAGTTATAAAACAAACATTTTACCTTGTAACATGGAATACAGACATTACAGGAAGTTTAATGGATGCAACAACTTACAAGCATTTTATAGAGTCTAAACATTAAACACATCCTTACAAGTCTAATACTTATCTTGAATAATATTAACATGTAGGTGAGATGGTCTGTTTTCCAGCTATGAATTTGTCAGTGCTGAGCTGACCCCTGAAGACTTGGCAAGAGCTGTCACCTGGTTTACTACTGTCAAACATACAAACAACAAACTGAGTGAGCCATTTGAAGTTACATGGGCACCAGACAACGACATCTTATGTCACCCACGATCTTTTTACTGGTAGTAGTTTGGGCAATGAGAGACCACAGAACAACCAAGGAGCATTGTAATGGGATGTATAAATGTTACACTGACAGGGAAGGAGCCAGGGAAGCGCTCTGTGATAAAGTAGTCCCACTTCTCGAGCCCCATTAATCATGGATGCTCATTGGTTTGAGCATTGGCCTGCTAAACCCAGGGTTATGAGTTCAATCCTTGAGGGGACCACTTATGGATCTGGGGCAAAATCAGTACTTGGTCCTGCTAGAGAAGGCAGGGGGCTAGACTCAATGACCTTTCAAGGTCCCTTCCAGCTCTAGGAGATAGGATATCTCCATTAATTTATTTTTTATGGAGGAGGGCTTTAAAAGGAGGAAGCTGCATGGAGCAAGGGGAAAGCACTAAGAAGGGAGTGGCTACTGAAGCAGCATGAGGCACCTGCATGGCAGAGATCCCTTCAGCTTTGCAAGGAGTCCAGCAAACCTGAGAGGCAAGCCCAACAGGGAGAGACTGATTCAGCTATCTGTCCGGAAGGACTACATTAAAGCTGCTGCACAAGTACCCTTGAAGTAACATGGTGTCACTATCCTTTTCTCTTTTTGTTGACCCTGGGGAGAGGCTTGTTCTCTGAGTTTGAATGTTTGCTTTCCCTACCCGTAATCAAAGAAAGAAGACCCGCAAGGGCAGAGGCTACCATGAGGATGGGGCCTGGACTGGACCAACCCTGTGGTGATAATTGGGCATGCCAATGGGCTCCAACCCAGCTAGAGAGGTAACTGAGAGAGACACTTTTACAGGCATACAGTGAACTTTCACACAGGAATTAGAGGACCTTGGCTTTGCAGATGACATCAATTTGCTATCCCATACCCACAGATATATGCAAGCAAAAACAAGTGATCTCCAGACCTATGCAGAGCTAGTAGTGTTAAAAAAATCAACTCTGAGAAAACTAAAACTATGACAATCAACACACAACAAGAAACACCAATAACACTCTCGAGGACTGATGTAGAAAAGATCTGATACTTCACTTAACTTGGCAGCATTGTGAATACAACTGGTTGAACAGACGAAGGCATTAAAGTCAGAATAATAAAAGCCAGATATGCCTTTCCAATGCTAAAGCAAATCTGGAGAAACAGAAATTGCATCCTCCAAACTACACTTAGAATATTTAACACTATTGTAAAAATAGTCTTACAATATGATGCTAAAACTTGTAGACTCAAGGTCTTACTATCTAAACTCCAAGTTTTCATATCCAGCTGCCTCAGACCAATCTTCAATATCTAATGGCCAGAAAAAACACACAAATGAAGAACAATAAAAAGATGTAACAGAAACCAATAG
Organism: Trachemys scripta elegans; assembly: GCF_013100865.1. Taxonomy (NCBI): domain Eukaryota; kingdom Metazoa; phylum Chordata; order Testudines; family Emydidae; genus Trachemys; species Trachemys scripta. Next base: position 264,053,578 of record NC_048298.1, read on the forward strand.
GATAGTAAGTTATGAAACAAAAATGGAGATGACTAGGACACACATAGAGTGAAGGATTTAAATAACATAAGGCAGCCATAATCCTGGAATTCACAGGGCAAAAGGCAGGGAGGTAGAGCAAGGATAGCATGGAAACACAATAAAAGAAGAACTGAAAGCTATCAAAGTGACAAAGAAGAACTGAAAGCTATCAAAGTGACATAGGAAGAAGCTAAGACTGCAGCAGGAGATTGGTAAAGATGGAAGGCAATTGTAAAGGGCCAACGTTCTACATGGAGTAAAGTGGCATAAGAGAGAAGAGTTGGACAATCTTAACAATGGCTAACACTTCCTGTTGTTATTATAGAATCATAGAAATTTAGGACTGGCAGAGACCTCAAGAGGTCACCAAGTCCAGCCCCCTGTGCTGACTCAGGATCAAATAAACATAGACCATCCCTGACAGGTTTGTCCAACCTGTTCTTAAAAACCTTCAATGATGGGAATTCGACGCTCTCTTGGGAGACTATTCCAGAGCTTAGCTACCTTTATAGTTAGAATGTTTCTCCTAATCACTCACCTAAATCTCCTTTGTGGTTAGTCAATGCCTTCTTGTCCTATTTTGAGTGGACATTGAGAACTATTGATCACTGTCCTCTTTATAAAAGCCATGAATACACTTGAAGCCTGTTATCAGGCCCCTCCTCAGTCCCTTTTCTCAAGGCTAAACATGCCCAGTTTAACCTTTCCTCATAGGTCAGGTTTTCTAAACCTTTTGTCAGTTTTATTGCTCTCCTCTGAACTCTCTCCAATTTGTCTACATTTTTCCTAAAGTATGTTCAGAATTGAACACAGTACTTTAGCTGAAGCCTTACCAGTGCCAAGTAGAGAGGGACAATTACCTCCTGTGTCTTACATATCACACTCCTGTTAATACACCCGATAATGATATTAGACTTTTTCGCAGCTTCATCACATTGTTGACTCATATTCCATTTATGAGCCAATGTAATCCCGAGATACTTTTTAGTACTAATACCTAGCCAGTTATTTCCCATTTTGTAGTTCTTTATCTGATTTTTCCTTCCTAAGTATAGTACTTTGCACTTGTTTTTATTGAAGTTCATCTTGTTGATTCCAGACTAATACTCTAATGTGTCAGGGTAATTTTGAATTCTAATCCTATCCTCAAAATTGCTTGCAACCCCATCTTGGTGTCCTCCACAAATTTTATAAGCATACTTTCCTGTCCATTATCCAAGTCATTAATGAAAATGTTGAAAAGTAGCAGACCCAGGACAGACCCTTGCATGAGCCTTCATGTATGTACTCTCAGTTTGACAGCAAACCATTGATAACTACTCTTTGTGTATGTTCTTTCAAAAAGTTATCCACCCATCATATTCGGCATTGGTGAGGCCTCATCTGGAGTACCGTGTCCAGTTTTGGGCCCCACACTACAAGAAGGATGTGGAAAAATTGGAAAGAGTCCAGCAGAGGGAAACAAAAATGATTAGGGGGCTGGAGCACATGACTTATGAGAAGAGGCTGAGGGAACTGGGATTGTTTAGTATGCAGAAGAGAAGAATGAGGGGGGATTTGATAGCTGCTTTCAACTACCTGAAAGGGGGTTCCAAAGAGGATGGATCTAGACTGTTCTCAGTGGTGGGAGTTGACAGAACAAGGAGTAATGTTCTTAAGTTGCAGTGGGGGAGATGTAGGTTGGATATTAGGAAACACTATTTCACTGGGAAGGTGGTTACCTAGGGAGATGATGGAATCTCCACTTCTTATTCCCTTTCATGTCTCTTGCTAGATGTAATTCATTTTGTGCTTTTACGTTTCTGATTTTGTCCCTATATGCTTGTGCTATTCTTTTGTACTCCTCCTTAGCAATTTATCTATGCTTCCACTTTTTATAGAACTCCTTTTTGATTTTTCAGGTATTTAAAGTGCTCCTGATGAGCCATATTTGTTCTCTTACTATTCTTCCTGTCTTTCATTTGCATTGGAATAATTGGCAATAGTGTGTTTAATATTGTCTTCTTGAGAAACTGCCAGTTCTCCTGAACTCCTTCATTCCTTAGGTTTTCTTCCCATGGGCTGAATGTTTCTTTAATGGGAATCTACCTCAGGCTAAATAGTTTTGGAAATTTTTAGCCAAAACAGTCAAGCCATTTCCAAGAACAACGCAAGGGAAAGATGTCTTTCCAAAGAAAAGGCCTTAAAAGTTTTTTAAAGCTGTAGTGCCCCGTACTTTGGAACAGGGATTTGAAATTTGGTATGGGGCAGCCTTTTTGGCAGGGATGTGCCTTTAGCCATCCTTATAAAAATCCACACAAATTTGGCCAATTTATAAGCCATGGGAAGCGGGGAGCAGGCAAATCATAGTTTGCACATGCCCAGGAAAGACTTCTATATTTATCAGCTAAAATCTCTAAAGATTCCTTCCTCAATGAGTGTAGTCAAGCCTCATGCTTATGGGACTGTGCACGCACCATCCCCATAGCACAACTGAGTATTTTCAAGATCAGGGCTATAGGGGCAAACCTGGACACCCTCTATAATTGCAGCTCTGAGTTGCTCTGGGCTGGGCAATGAAAAGGATAGCAGAATGTCGGTCTGTCCTGTGTTCTTAATGACACCCCTGCTTATGCCCAGGCAGCATGGAGGAGGAAGCCACCTGATTCTAATGCAATGGGGACAAAGACTGGATTGGGGGAAAGGAAAGGAGTATATTGAGACAAGGCAGCTAGTGACATGGGGACTGGAGAGGGTTGTGGGAGAGAAACCGACTTGGAGTTTCGGGGACACTGAGAAAGGGCAATGAGACTGGAGAAAGAAACAGGGTTGGAACTGGGAGCCAGTTGTCTGATGTGGGGGACACACTGAGATCATTTTAGGAACTGGGAAAAGACTGTGAGTGGGATTATGAGGCAGTGGTGAGTGGAACAGTATGATGAGAAAGAAAGAAACATGTGCCAAGGAGCTGGGGTGCTGAGGGAGAACCAGGACTGGCTAAATGGCCAAGAAGGGGTGGGGAAACAGAATGGATGAGGAGCTCAGGGAAGGTGACTAAGATTGTCAACCAGTGGGTGGCAAGAGGGAAGAGACAGAATGGATGAGGAGTCAGGAGGGGGAAATTGAGGGTGTCTGGATATGAAAACTAGGACTTTCTGGTGGGAGAGGCAGAGACTGGAAGTGTTGGGGAGAGATTGGGATTTGAACAGTATCCTTGCATGGGGAAACTAACTGGCTGGGCAAGAAGAGCAGGACAGGGATAAGAAGTCTGAGGAATGGAAACTGGAATTGTGCACATGAGGAGAATGGGACTGGGACAAGGACCATGGGTGGGGAAAAGACATGACTGGGACAAGGACAGGCTTGAAGAGGATGGGGCAGAAGAATCTATGCCCACAGTACAATTCCCTCAAGATCCTGGAACTCACCCCAAGATTCCTGAGTGTCATCATTTCTTTGCTCTAAGGAAATATCTGTAAAACCCACTGGCAAAGTGTTTGTCAACCAGTACTAGAGGGGTTGAGACAAAGAGGATGGAATTATGTTGTTAGGTCAAGTGGAAGAGGTGCTGTGGAAAAACATAGTATGTGATTATGTAGTTAGAGACTATCATAAAGCATACACACAGGAGGTGGAGGACAAATCAAGGCTGCACAGTGCTTGACCTGCCATTCTGTGCCAAGAATAAAAGCTCCTCCTCTTGGGATTACAGTAGAACTCGGATTTTGGGCCTTTCAGGGGGCATCATGCTAGTCACTTGGTGGTGGGGGAGGTAGGAAGGAATTTGTTCTTCATTGCCAGATTGTACTGGACAGAGTGTAGCCTTTATACTTCCTCCTAGCAGCTTAGGGACCCAGTGAGTACATGGGGCATTTGTCAGAGTTTGGCCGGTGCTTCTTCAGTGTGTCTTGTTCCCTGATTAACCAGAATTGAAGGTGGATTAGGAGAAAGCATCTCCTAAAGAAGGTGAGGAATTGGGCTGCGGCCCCTACTGTCTAGTACAATGAAAACACAACTCCCTTGTGTAAGGGAAGGACAATGAGGTCCCAGTAATGATGCTGGGATCAGGTTAACTTGAGGAAGAGGAGCATCGATGGCAGCCCTTAACTAGCTAGAATAGATTACAATAGGTTGGATGACCTGCACTGCACAAATTATTGCCTAGTAGTTCCCAGATGTGTTACTTAATAAACTTGAAGTCTAGCTAAGCCACAATCCTGGCATCTTGTCTTTCTTACTGTAGCATCCATGAAAAAAACTAGTATTATCCTCATTATATGAATTGGCAACAGAGGTAAAGTGACTAGTTTAATGTCAAAAAGGACATCTCTGAGTTAAACACAGATCTCTTGAGTCCTGGTCTAGTGCCTTCAACATTAGACCATCTCTCCCCCCACATTGTCAGTAAGTCATTGGGAGCAGGCTGACTTTTTGCTCAGCCTTCAGGCTATGAGGACTTTAGGCTCGATCCTACACCCTCTGCAAATTCAATGGGAACTTTATCTTGATTTAATGTGAACAGGATTGTAATGTCTACAGAAATATTTGTTTGTTTATAACCTGAGAAAATTGTTTATTGGCTTTGGTTTCAACTGAGACCTTTTCTTTTGTTGAATTAGTATTTTGTCTTGTATCAATTTTTTTTAAGTAGGGCATATCATTTAGGGAGATTAATTAAAATTATGAATATTTAATGTAGCAGACCGACAGTTCAGAATTCTATTAATATTTTCTGGTGATTTATTATACTCTAACAAAATGTTTCTGCTTCTAATTAAGAGTTATTAAATAAAACGACAGCTATTCAGCACTCAGTTTATATTGATAGGTTAACAAAATTGCGAAAGCAATGGCTCAATATCCATGCAAATCAAATACCATAGTTCATTAATATCAAAGTTATTATATTCTCTGTGCAAAAGGAAAGAAAGAAAGACCCCCCCCTCACACACACACACTCTTCAGATTACTAAGCCTCTCAGCTTCTTGTTAAAAATTCCTTTTTAAATTGCAATCTACCCTCATGGTAACATTGTTTCCATCCGCCATGTCGTTTTGGCTTTATTAAGAGATACATCTGTCCCAAAGGTACTTGTTATTTGCCTAATAGTCAAACTTGGAGCTATGTGACTTGTGCAGATAAAGTAATTAGCACCATATAAAGACACTTTATAGGAAAGTGGTGAACTGTAGCCTGAGGCCACCAAACTACAAACACTTATGCACATGCTTAAGTTACCTGAGTAGTCGCAGGGTAGTCAATGGGAAGACTATCAACGTTTTTGTACTGCCACCCATCATCACAGTATTTGAACATCTTAAATATAACACAGATTGCTATTGCCAAAGTTCTTAGTGGGTTTCTTGGATCCTCTGGCTCTTCTCCCTTTGAGTTATAGAAAGCTCTGCCTGGCATTTTGGTGGTTGGATTTTTTTTAATTTTTTTTTTATGGGGTGGGGTATGAATTTAGACTGAGAGTTACGGTTGCTGTGGTCGAAAAGCTTTGTTATTTAAGAAGGTTCTGCAACAATTCCCATGAGGAGTCAGACTCTAGTGTCATCTAATCTCAAAAGTTAAAGGTTTATAGCCCTTAAACACACACATTATCAATCTGACCTGTCAAAATACATAATGTTAATATCTTTAGATCTAACTCTAATAAGATCTCAATTAGATCTTAATAAGATTAATAAGATCAGCAATTTTCTTACTTTGCCTATCTGTAAATCAGGAGTCAGCACCTCTAGCATTCAGCTCGCCAGGGTAAGCACCCTGGGGGGCCGGGCCAGTTTGTTTACCTGCCGCATCCGCAGGTTTGGCTGATCACGGCTCCCACTGGCCGCGGTTCGCCTCTCTAGGCCAATGGGGGTGTCAGGAAGCGGCGGCCAGCACATCCCTCAGCCCACGCTGCTTCCCACAGCCCCGATTCGCCTGGGACAGCGAACCGCGGCCAGTGGGAGCTACGATCGGCCGAACCTGCGGACGGGGCAGGTAAACAAACTGGCCCAGCCCGCCGGGGTGCTTACCCTGGCAAGCCGCGTGCCAGAGGTTGCCGACCCCTGCTGTAAATTGTGATTATTATGAATGAAAATATTTTTGTCACTTGTGTGTATGGTTGTGATATACCAGGGAACAATCCAGACTGAGGCTCACAAACATTTAGGGTGTGTCTTGCATCCTGGAAGGCTATTTGTAACTGCACCCTGGGCCTTACCAGCCTTGATTATACTGCATGGTGACCCCAACAACCCCCAGCCCCAGATCTTCCCTCAGAAATGTATGTCCTATACTGCACAACCCACTCCTGGACAGAACAAATATTGTAAGTCCATTATTCCTTTAAGGGAATAATATACCACCTTATTATCTTAAATTGAGTTACCCAGATACTTCACTTTAAACACACTGGATAGATAAAACAAAACGAATTTATTATCTACAAAGAGATAGATTGTAATTGAGTACACCACCAAGTGAGCTACCACTAGCCCCCCAGGTGAGCTGCCAGGAAGCCAGACATTTCTGCTGGAATCCTGCCTGTGATTCAGATAGTTCACTGAACCTGAAACATTTATGCAAAACATGTTGGTTTCAACTAACTGGATTTTTTTTTGTCAAACCATAACTTTGCCAACTAGCTCTAATAATGGCCCATATGTTGAGTTTGCTTAACATTATAAAAGATTTTTAAAGAAAAACCTTTGCCTCAGATGTTCTGACACCTCCATAATTTTCAACAGGCCTTAAAAATGTGGCAGGGTGAAAAGGTTGGCCCCAGTATTGTTTGTTGTGGTTTTTTGTTTTGTTTTGTTTTGTTTTTTTCATGAAGTCATGTTCGGGTTTGGCTGAGTCACAACCTTTGATAATCACCATTTCACTCTTGTTTCAATGTCAGCAGAATTTTGACAGGGTGTTGAAATCATAATTGAAAATGAACATTCTAATCTAAGGCTGTGATTCATGCCATGGAGAAAGCAGCAACAAATACACACTGTACCAGGAACTGCTGGAGTAGACCACTTCCTCAGAAGTTAAGCAGAGAGATCTGTCTGAGCTCCCTCTGACAACTCCTCTCCCCATCCCAAACCCAGCATATTGCCCCGGTGGCCTAGCCTGACCTCAGGGGGTACCACTTGGCGAAGGAGCTTCTTGAACTTCTCAGGGAAGCTGGCGAAAGAGAAGGAAGCCAGGCTTCACTGTCGCATCCAGGAAAAGTAGTATGCAGTGATATATTAAGGATCATGTTATACTTAAGTTTGTAAAGGTTATGATTTCACCACTGTAATGGAATACATCTCTGTATTCACACCCTGCACACTATTGTAATAATCTTTCTACAAGATATACATTGTAAGGTATCATTTAAAAACTTGTAATTTGCTGGTCACTATTGTTCTGATAAAATGTGTGGCATCACTATGTGAAGTTATAAGATTACCCAGTAAGAAGTTATTAACACATGTTCCAAACCCCACAACACTGCCCCAGCAGAATTTATCAAATAGATCTGTCCTAAGCAAAGGAATGTGTACTTGCCTTAATTTGAATTTAAGCAGAAAACAGAGTCATCAAGCAGGAAGGGGAAACAAAGAAAGCTCAAACAGGTGAAAAAGCCAGCTTAGAGCATCCTTCCACATAGACGCTTTGTCTCTTACTTCCCAGCTGGAAATGTCTTTTTTTTTTCAAGAGGGGAACCGAAACTATAAAAAGGAGGGGCAAACACTCCAAGACCTCCCCCCACCAGCTTTTCTGTCTCTGGCATTGCACCTAAAATGATAAAGGAAAACAGCCATTGGACTCTGGGGGTCCTGACCTGAAGAGTTTGGTCAGTAACTTTGCTGGAAGCATGTGGTGAGAAATTTTGATTGAATCTAATGCAATTTGTTAAGTTAGGCACTAGTAACTGTTCTATCATTATTTTTCTTGTAACCATTTCTGACTCTTATGCCAGTGGGCCCTGGAAGCTAATGACTGAAATTGACATGGTTCTTGTCAATTTAATCACTGCTTGTTATCATTCAGCAGCTACTGAGGTACCAAGAGCATGCTTTGCTTTAGAAAACACCATTTCTTTTTTTTTTTCTTTCTTTTTTTTTTTTTAATGTCCCAGCTCATGGAAAATTTTAAAAAGGACTCAGAAAAAAAAAAAAAAGGTGGACTCAAACCAAAGTTTCAAAGTGTCCAAGTTTCCCATGAACTGGAAGTTCTGAGTTTTGTCCAGCTCTACTCATTACTAGCTCACCCGATAAATTACTCATTTCTATGTATTTGCAATTTAAGAGGATTTTCCGGAGGGATATGCTGCTCCTGTTCAGCAAAGCACTTCATCATGTCATTATGTTTCAGAACAGGCTTAAAATGAAGCATATCTTAAGTACATTCCAGAATAGGGGCTGAACTTCAGCAAACGCTGAAAGTTACATGCATGCATAAATTATTTTGTTGAGTAGGACTGGACTGCAACACATGCTTAAATGTTTTGCTGAATTGGGGAGTGAATGAGAAATGGGTGGTGGCCTGGCAGATCAGCTCAAGAAGGGCATTTCAAGTGAAAGAATCGGTCAAAAAAGTTATAGTTATTATTTGCTAAGTGCCAACAATGTACTCCCACTGTACACAATAAAAATATAGGCTTTTTCCTGCAAATATTCAGTGTAGTAGGACACCTCACATGAGGAAAGTTACTCACATGCAAAGGAGATGTCAGGACTGAGCCCTAAGGCAGTCATAGGAAGATGAGATGTACTGGAATATTAAAGGAAGAAATACATTTAAATACTTGTTAAATGAATATTTTGGGCCACATTCTGACATCTTTACTCATGTTGACCAGTACCTTACGTTGATTTCAATGGATCTAGTCACATAGTAACAGTGGCAGAATCTGGCCCTCATTTATTTTAAACTGTCTATCTTTAATAAACATAACATACATGTATGGACAAAGACATTTAATTATAGCATAGCTGATAGTGTGTAAAGAAACAAAGAATGTATTGATCTTGGAATTAAAGAATACCAGGAGTAAAATACTGCTGCCAATATTAACAAAGACAAAGTATAATGAATTCAACTTTGAAGACTTACACTGATTAGACAAAATGCAAAATAGGATTAAGTTTTCCAGAAATCAATGAAACTTATTAATTCAATAAGACATTCTGTTTTCATTGCCCATGGCTGGATTCTGTTGACAATCTAAAAGCTGAATGTTTTGGAAATACAAAGGTTTTTAAAGACATTCATGACTCTGATTAGGAAACATTTGTGTTTTGCCATATATCTTTTGAAGTTTTCAATTTCCTTAAGTAAGATATTATTGCTGGAATCCATGTGAGCAAAATTGCCTTTTAAAATTCTTGGCAATATTTTCTACAACATAAATGTTTGTGGAGGAATGAAACAATTCCCTTGCTATGGTTTTCACAAGAGATTATAATACTAATTTAAATGTAGAAGAATAAAGCATTTGTTCAAGAAAATGGCAGACAGACATTTGCAGTTAACAGCAAAAAGGGCTCAAATTAAACATATTGGAGGAAATAAACAGATGATGAGGGACAAATGGGATTCAGCCAGGATTTTAAGGAATATAATAAAGAACAAGCAGTTAGCACTTTTAAAATACATATCGTGAATAGTTAGCACTTTTATATATCCATATATAGTTAGTGTGTGCGCATGGACACACATGCACCCATGCAAGAAACACTATTTCAGAGGATTAAAAGAAGGCCAATATATATACATATTAGGGATTACTTCTCCCCACATCAGGGGGCAAGAAAAACCACAAGAGAAGCAACTGTGATTGAGTCACAATTCTTTCCCTGTACTGCTCCCAGGTAGTGTAAATGAAAGCTGCCTCTTAATATGGACTAAAGAACAATGTCTCAATCTAGCCCCAAATAGTTATGGTTATTTTTTCAAATGACCTTAAGGGGGTTATCTGATAAAAAACAGTTTCAATGTCAGACCTGCCAGCATCCTTGAAATGAAAACCAGGAGATTGCTGGCTTGCAAAAAATGACACACACACTCCGCTCCCCCCCAAAAAAAAATATTTATTTATTTAAATACATGTGAATAGTTGTGCAGTGAGTTACAGAAAAAGAAAGGGGAGCAAGGGGGAAATCAAAGGACCATATAATTTCATTCTCTTTCCCTTCTTTCTCCCATATGAGGAGAGATTAAAGAGGCTATGACTCTTCAGCTTGGAAAAGAGAAGACTAATGGGGGGATGTGATAGAGGTATATAAAATCATGAGTGGTGTGAAGAAAGTGGATAAGGAAAAGTTATTTACTTATTCCCATAATACAAGAACTAGGGATCACCAAATGAAATTAATAGGCAGCAGGTTTAAAACAAATACAAGGAAGTTCTTCTTCACACAGCGCTCAGTCAACTTGTGGAACTCCTTGTGGAACTCCTTACCTGAGGAGGTTGTGAAGGCTAGGACTATAACAGAGTTTAAAAGAGAACTGGATAAATTCATGGTGGTTAAGTCCATTAATGGCTATTAGCCAGGATGGATAAGGAATGGTGTCCCTAGCCTCTGTTTGTCACAGGATGGAGATGGATGGCAGGAGAGAGATCACTTGATCATTGCCTGTTAGGTCCACTCCCCCTGAGGCACCTGGCACTGGCCACTGTCGGTAGACAGGATACCAGGGTAGATGGACCTTTGGTCTGATCCGGTACGGCCATTCTTATGTTCTTATGTTAAAATGTATTCTAACAACTTGATTACTTGAATATCTGTGAATAATAGTAGTTGTTCTAAGTGTCTGGAAAGCTACCTGACATCCGTTTTGACCCAACTCTATTCCTGAATCTGGCTCATGCTACACGGTATGAGAAAGAGAAATGTGAACTATTCAAAGGTTACTTTTCATATATCGGCATGGTAACAAACACTGAACTCTACTGATAAATTCTGGGTATTTTGTTTATTATTTATACAACACTGTAAATGTGGATAGTGTCCAGCGGACAAAAGCTTAGGGCTAAATTCTCTGTGGCTACAACTTTACGTAGCACTGCTGAAATCAAGGGAGTTTGCACATGGTCTCTGTTCCTCAAATACAAACCCACAGTCTTAGGCATTTTGCTAAACTGGAACTTAAGCATGTGCTCAAGGCCCTCACCCCCATTCAGCAAAGAAGTTAAGCATGGGCTTAAGGACATGGTGACACATAGTGTGTAGTTATGCAAAGGCAATTTCTCTATATATCTCATGAAGGTGTTTAGAGGACATGTTGATTAGTAACATATCTGGAAGGATATTCTGTTTTCTTAACTTGTCATTACCATCTCAATACTGTGCTACATATAGCCTAGGACCTTGAGGATCCCCTCTTTGTAAAATATTTTAAAGGCTAAAAGTATGTTATAAATCACATCTGAATATCCTATTTTAATTGATTTCTTGCATATGGTGTAGTTAGATTCCGTTTTCTGGGCTTGGGTGCAGAATTTTGTCCTTGGGAGCAGATCCTTTTTATAGGTAACATAACCAAGTGATGGTAGCCACCTGGATTGGATACAAGACCTACAATTTCTCTTGAAAATGTTAGACCACCACAGCTAACTCTTGCCTTCTTGCTGTTATCCTGGGGAATGTTAGGGCAGAAAAAGATATAGTCATGCTTTTTGGCCATAGAAGAAAATACAGAGTTGTAACTTTGGACTTTTAGTTTCTTCATCTGTAAGAGGAAATCATTTTCTCTGTTGGATGCAGATATGTCCATTGACAAGCCAATGACTCAGGGCTGACTCTCAACTTCAAGACTTTAGGCTGTAGACTCCACTCTCCTGGATTTTTCCTTTGCTTTGTTAACTAGCCACTATAATATTTTATTTCTTCTTTATGCATTGTACTTGAATATACAGGAGAGATTTATCTTTATAACAAACAAACCTAGAAATCTACAACTGAGTAGATTAGAAGTTCATAGCCAGGCTAAAGATCTGGTACCTCCTTCCTTTTCGATAAAAGCCATTGCTGATGTGTTGTAAGACATCCTTGGTATATTTTGGCTGTTTGGGATTGGAGCTATAGCCTTTAGGGCCTGATTACTTTCTTGATCCAACTCATACCATGTTGGAGATCTGTTCTTCCATTATCCTTGAATGGAATTTTTCCTTCCGTGAGATTCCCTACTCTTGAAAATGGTATATATTTTCCTCATCAATCCTCTCTTATTCCAAATACCTCCTGGCAATGGTAGAAGGGAGGACAGGAATAATGGGTCCTACAAGCTCAATACATTTATGGAGAAAGCCTTATGGAGTCTCACTCATAACAGAATGTTGTTGGTAGAGACCTTCATTTTTATCCAGACATCAGAAACCTGAGAAATGACTGTAGAATGAATAACATTGTGCCTTCTGACCACTGGCTTCTGGATCCTGTACTCTGATAGAAATGAACTCCTGTACAAGTTGATAATCTGTGATTATACCCAAAAATAATATTGACAGCCTGACATCATTTGGAAGTTGGTTATGCTGACAAAAAAAACATGTTGTTCTAGGGGAAAAAATCTGCACGGTAATATGGTTGTTTTGTGGATTTTTTCCAGGAAAAGTGCACTGATGAGCAGGTTGTTTTGGCACGTGTATACAGGAATGCTTTTCTGCTTCACAAAAAAACAATGTTACATAGCACAGGGGTCGGCAACCTCTGGCATGCAGCTCACCAGGGTAAGCACCCCGGCGGGCTGGGCCAATTTGTTTACCTGCCGCGTCGGCAGGTTTGGCCAATCACAGCTCCCATTGGCTGCGGTTCGCCACTCCAGGCCAATGGGGGCTGCGAGAAGCAGCGCGGGCTGAGGGATGTGCTGGCCGTGGCTTCCTGCAGCCCCCGTTGGCCTGGAGCAGCAAACCGTGGCCAGTGGGAGCCACGATCAGCCGAACCTGCAGACGCGGCAGGTAAACAAACTGGCCCGGCCCGCCAGGGTGCTTATCCTGGTGAGCTGCGTGCCAGAGGTTGCTGACCCCTGACCTAGCACTTTGGAAAATACCTTAGAAAGGCAGGTAGGTCCAGGAATAAAGGGATATACTGTTAACACTGTTTGTTGCATGTGATGCTGATATCTCCTCCTGGAGGGTTGCATAATAATCTGTATATAGGTGTTCTTCAAATGAGTCAGTAATGGAAATTGATGCTAGGGGCTCTATCCTGAACTGTGATTTTTTGATAAAATCTGTTCAAGAACTTCCAGTTGAGAGGCCCTCTGTCTTTGGAACTTGGGCACTAGGAAGAAGATGGAGAAGAAATATAAGTTTTCTTATTTTCTGGGATATCAGTTACCCCATTTTGAAGCAGATGATACATCTCAGGCTTCATATTCTGGTGTTTCAATAGGTTGGAAGAAGGGAATGTCAATCCTGGTTCCGAATTGCTTGCAATTCTAAGCTGTAAACCAGACCGGATCTCTCTGCAGAAGATTCAGTCTTCTGACAGCATCAATCCAGATCTTCAAATCTCCTGCCACTTGTTCTCCAATGGGCAAACCTTGTCATACAGGATGAGCTTGTAATTATGCTTACACTTAAAATGCAGAGAGTTCTCAGATTGGCTGCAGAGCTTCCCTCCAGGAAAAACTTACAATCTCTCCCTCCCTCCCCACCTCTCTCCCTTCAGTACCAATTAGAATCCTTCTTGGTTCTTTTTTGGGGGGGCGGGGTTGTTGCTCTGAGCAGGAGGCCTGGTCCTGCAGCTCCAGGATGCATTTCAAGCTGTCTAGGTCTTCAGAGATGTGGTCGCTCCCAACCTTCCTGATTGGGAAGTCTGGGTACTGGTCCCAAGAAGCTGCAAGCTGGAGTAAGACTATTGTAATGGATCTGCAACCTTGACCTGTGAAGAATTAATATTAAAATCCTTCTGGGGATTTCTGGATTTCATGCCGAGTGGGAATACAAAAATGTATTTCAAATCTTTTGTGAATCAGATCAAGACCAGGGCACTGTAGTTTATGCCTTTCTCCTTTTTAAAGATGTAGTCTAACCATGTTAGTGAGCCATTTATAACTTGATGTGAGCTATTGATGCAGCATTCTGGAACATATCACAGACTCAGATTTGGGGCCAAACTGGGATTACGGTTGAGATTCAGTTTTGTATTTCTCAGACCTGCAATCCTGAAAGCAGTTTTCATCATTTTCAACAGCAGAAATCTCCTAAAAATCAGGCATCTTGAGAAGATTTTTTCCTAAAGTAAAAGTGGAACTGAAAGTGTCCTTTTATTTGGAATTGGTCAGAATTTTACTTATTATTTTGCATTGCTGTACTGCAAACAGGGATTTGGACCTGCATTATATAATGACACAAAATAGTCTTTTCCTCAGTACTCACGATCTACGATGAAATCCTGGGCCCAAAGAAGTAAATGGAAAACTCACATTGACATCAAAAGGGCGAGTATTTCATCCCTTAGATTTACACAGTATAGTTGAATAAACAGTCAAATGAGTTGGTAGGAAGGAAGACAAGATAACGAGAGACAAATGTGTTTGTATAAAATGTCCAAATTTGTTGAATACCCTTCAGCAAGTTTTTCAACTGGTTCTATTTACAGGTAAGAAAAAAAAAGTTTCTTCAGCCCAGAGTTGCTTGTTCAAAAATCTCTGTTTAGGTTAAAAATAAGTTAAAAGGTTTTATCTTAGACCCTAATTATGTATATTGCAATTCCTTTACACAATTAGCATTCATTAGTCAAATGAGATTTAGGGCTGCAACAGCAGATGTCTTGCATATCAGAAGTGTAGTATTCTAACAGAGCTGTATGGGGAAATGTGTACAGAAACTTCCCATATCATGGTTAACTCAGGCCAATGCTATTAATCTTTTACATTCGAAAGCACTTAAAATCATTCTCAGATTTTTTTTATAAGTACCTTCCAGTCAAGTGATCTTTAGAAGGAATCACAGAAGATGTTGCTGTAATTAATCGACTAGATAGTAGACATACTCAAAAGGGCTTCATCAGCTTTATTGAGTGCTAAAAGATTGTACAGGTTAGCTATTTTGGGGAGCAGAATTTTTTTGAGATCATAGAATATTCAAGGTTCTTCTGTAGGCTGTTCATAATTACTGCATTAAAAATGACCTTATTTGAGAGTTAGTGCATATTACATTCAAGTTTAACTTCATTAACTCTTTAGTCCTGCATTATTAAGTGATTGAAAAGGAAGTTTGGAGATAATTTTCTTCTGGTCTTCAGTATGGAAATATTTGGTTCAGTATATCAGTTTAATATAAGAGGGATAGGGGCAAAATGGTAGTATGTTAATTTAGGTAAGACGTGACATGTCCAGTATAGCTAATGGAGCTTATGAACACGTCTCCGCCCCTTTGACTCCTCCACCCATGCACATACACTTCCATGGGCTTGGAAGACCCTAAACCCAGCAGAACTGGTACACTTCAACTACACAAAGGCACAGGGTTTAGACAGCTCATTTTTGGAGTGCAGCTCTGTGTGCCGTGGAACACATCTCAGCAGGTACCTTTCCCTGCTGCTGCAGATGGGAATGGAATAAGGCAGAAGGCTCTGTATCTGAATGGACACTCCAGCCAGCACCCCATCTCTGTAGAATCATAGAATATCAGGGTTGGAAGGGATCTCAGGAGGTCATCTAGTCCAACCCCCTGCTCAAAGCAGGACCAATTTCCAACTAAATCATCCCAGACAGGGCTTTGTCTAGCCGGGCCTTAAAAACCTCCAAGGAAGGAGATTCCACCACCTCCCTAGGTAATGCATTCCAGTGCTTCACCACCCTCCTAGTGAAATAGTGTTTCCTAATATCCAACCTAGACCGCCCCCACTGCAACTTGAGACCATTGCTCCTTGTTCTGTCATCTGCCACCACTGAGAACAGCCGAGCTCCATCCTCTTTGGAACCGCCCCCCCTTCAGGTAGTTGAAAGCAGCTATCAAATCCCCCCTCGTTCTTCTCTTCTGAAGACTAAACAATCCCAGTTCCCTCAGCCTCTCCTCATAAGTCATGTGCTCCAGACCCCTAATCATTTTTGTTGCCCTCCGCTGGACCCTTTCCAATTTTTCCACATCCTTCTTGTAGTGTGGGGCCCAAAACTGGACACAGTACTCCAGATGAGGCCTCACCAATGTCGAATAAAGGGGAATGATCACGTTCCTCGATCTGCTGGCAATGCCCCTACTTATACAGCCCAAAATGCCATTAGCATTTGGAGAAGGCAGGATGCCATAGACATGGGATCCACTGCAGACATGGTGCTACTATAGCTACATAGTGATTCAATTTCTATTCCAGAGTTTGGGAAAGACAGGTTCTGTTCTGCTGACCTCCATCACAATCGCACCACCCACTTAGTGCACTGGGAAGAGGGGCCTCTGCATAGCAAATACTTTTTATGAACTTAATCTTAGTCTCTATTTCTCTTCAATGACGTCCAACATAGCACAAATCTGGGAGGGCCTTTTGCTAAGTACTTCTCCTAATGTCAGCTCTCGAGAGCATTACTTCAGCAATCATTCAGACTCCAGTATTGTCCCCTGGCTGTACTGCAGGAGCAACATTAAACAAAATCTCATTGTGTAATATTTTAGTGTTACTTCTTCGGTTTTAACATTTTAGACTTTCTAATCTGGAACATTTTTACATTTTGAAAGCGTTGCTTAAATCATTTGGAAGATAGATGGTTAAAATATTACATTATCCCCCTACATATCTTTTCATTTTATGGCCTTATCATGCTGGGATTAGAGCTGTTCGAGACCAATATTCCTGTGACACACATCATGTAGAGAAGAAAATGGTGGTAAAGTGTAGGTGGAATTCATTACACTAAGCAAATTAACCGAGAGTAAGAGAAAACTACCATGAGTAATAAGTGCTGCAGGGCAAACCTCTTGCAAGAATCGTGCTGGGAAAAAAGGGTAGAGACAGAGGCCATAGACATGATGTGCATTAATCTAACTACAAAAATAGGAGACAATTTTCCAGAAAAACTTTTTTAGCCACTAAAACCTGGTAGAATTTCTCTCCCTCTAAGTTGAATCCAACAAAATGACTCTCAAAAGCCTGCTCAGAATACCTAATGTACCAAATTATCAAGTGGAAGACACCTGCTCAATTTCATTGTTTCTCTTCTATTTATTATTCTGCTTTTGCGGAATGCTGAAGTGCTCATGCAGCATGGATGCTCCACAAAGAATGGAGGGTTATTTTAACATATCGTAAAGGTCATATTCTATAGTCATTCCATGCATAGAACTTTGGTATGAGTGGGAGTTGAACACAAGGATACCGAGCAGCATATGACTCTTAAAACAGAAAATCAAGTTATCACAGCACTAGCACTTTTGTCATGAAGCTTTTTTTATATATGTAAGAAAAGATATATTTTAGGTATAAATTGCTCCTGAACAAAGCTTATTCCTGTAAAATAGTTGCTAACTTCATTTTCTGTATTTGATTTTTTTTTATAATACTTCTGTTTCACCTTTCCTCTTGTACCATATCTATGACTCATTTTAACACCTAGTTTTCCCTGGCCAGTAAGAGAGTCAGTAGTACGGAAGGTGTTGGTAGCTATATTGCAAGTTAGCTAAGCTAATAACATTTTCACAGTGCTGCTTTCAGTTGTAAAACAGTTACTGAATTTCAGTTCAGAAGAATGTACAATTTAGTAGTGGGAGAGGTGATGACTTTATATAGTACTTTTTTACAGACCTTAAGCAATTATTATACGTCTTCTTACCAGGAGTCCCAAGCTTTCCTCCTGGTGTTGGGTTGCAATTTGTCTCCCTCAACTGGCCCCACTTAGTCTTCAGAATCAGAGTTTTTGGCAGCCTTCTCCTGCTGGCATCTTCTCCCTGGTAACTCAGGGTCCTGCAGGAGCCTTCTTAATTGCCTGCAGTTTGTACAGGCATCTCCCCTGCTGTGAGGGAGAAGGAAGCAGATGTGATGGTCCCCTTCTCATCCTCAGTTGGTTGAGAGAGAGTGAAACCTTGCTTCAAATGCAAGAAGCCTGGGAAACAAGCAGGGAGAACTGGCAGTCCTGGCACAGTGAAGGAATTATGATGTGATTGGAATAACAGAGACTTGGTGGGATAACTTACGTGACTGGAGTACTGTCATGGATGGATATAAACTGTTCAGGAAGGAGAGGCAGGGCAGAAAAAGGTGGGGGAGTTGCATTGTATGTAAGGAGCAGTATGGCTGCTCAGAGCTCCAGTATGAAACTGCAGAAAAACCTGTGAGTCTCTGGATTAAGTTTAGAAGTGTGAGCAACAAGGGTGATGTCGTGGTGGGAGTCTGCTATAGACCATCAGACCAGGGGGATGCGGTGGACAAGGATTTCTTCAGGCAACTAACAGAAGTTACTAGATCACAGGCCCTGGTTCTCATGGGGGACTTCAATCACCCCCAATATCTGCTAGAAGAGCAATACAGCAGTGCACAGACAATCCAGGAAGTTTTTGGAAAGTGTAGTGGACAATTTCCTGGTGCAAGTGCTGGAGGAACCAACTAGGGGCAGAGCTCTTCTTGACCTGCTGCTCACAAACAGGGAAGAATTAGTAGGGGAAGCAAAAGTGTTTGGGAACCTGGGAGGCAGTGACCATGAGATGGTCGAGTTCAGGAAATTAGAGGAGGAGTTTGAATTTACAGGGGGGGGAGGGAGGCTGGAAAATGACTAAATTGGCAACACTACGTAACTAGTTGACCACTAGGGAGAATATGGTGTGTAGGGAGTTCGTGTGTGTGTAGGGAAATCTCTGCTCCCAGGAGAGGTCTTCTGCCCATCCTTTCCCCACTGCCTGCCCTGCACTCTCTTTTAAGTTCCTCCCTCAGCCTGACTATGCCCTCACCTAATATATCGGATGAAGTTAAAGAAGTTCTCAGTTTCCCTTAACCCTTTCTGTGTTTGTCTGGGTCTGCATGCCCATCACACATACATAAATAAGAGTGCCCTGATTTTCAGAGGTGTTGAGTGTTATAACTTGACTCTGTCCTCTTTTCTGGATGGACAGCAGTCTGTCAAAAATTGTCCAAAATCCTGGCCTTATGTTCTTCTAAGTTCCCCTGTGTGGTATCTGGTCACTGTCCTTAACTTTGGGTCTCTTGGACACAGACCCAGTGACTGACACCCCCCTTAAGTAGTGTGACCCCACATTCTGGCTTCTTTGGAGTCTGGAGCCAGTACCTCATCTCCTCCCCACCAAACACCCAGTTGCTTAGACTTATTCCCCCAGAGTCTACCTGGCTGTGGCAGTTCTGATTTGTAGTTAAACCATTCAGCTACAACATGGAAGGAAAGCAAGAAACACAGACATAATGAAGGAATTTCTTATCCACAGACACTTTATTCTTAATAAAGCACAAGATAGTTACAGACCTATGTAAAACAACAAACTGTTCTTGCAGTCACTGCCCCAAAGTCTCACCAAACCCCTCTTATGAAACCTGGGTTTGGTCAGAGTCCTTAGGTTAGACAGCCCTTCCTGCCTTCTCCCTCCTTAGTCTGGTCTTCTTGCAGGTGACTGTGGTCTGACTGCTTGCTTAGAGAAGCACCCACCTTATAAAACTGTCTGTCCCTGTTTTGCCCATGTGCATCAGCTGCAGGAATTCCAGGATCCATCCCTCCCCCTGCTTCAGTCAGGCTTGTAGAGCATCAAAGTCATAGGCCCTATCAGTAGAAAACCCATTGTTTCAGTAGGGGAGAGTCAATCAACGCTAATGGCCCTTGATGGCTTTCTCACTGTTAGCCTCTTCAAGGTGTCCTATAATTTAACATGAGTATGACCATGTCCAAAATAGGCTGTCCTTGTCAAGATTAGGCTGGTTTTCAACACAAACTGGCTGTCTTAATCCAACATGGAGGTTACAGTGCAAAGTGAAAGTCACAATGAAGGTTGTTACCAGTTTGACACAGATGTATCCCCAGTCTTACACACTGAGCACATGTAATTCCTTTTGTCCTTAATTTTAATTAGTGTTAGAACTGGGAATAAAACTCTGAATAGAAAACAATTGTAATACAAAGCTCTCATTTAGCACTTTTCATCAGTAGATCTCAGTGCTTTACAAAGGAAGTCAGTATCATTAGCCCCATTTTATAGATGTGGAAACTGAGGCAGAGATTGGCAAAGTAATTTACCCAATATCATTCAAGAGGCCAGGATTAGGGTTAGCAATAAAGCCCGAGCCTCCTGAATTCTAAATCACTGCCCTGTTCCCTATGCTATCCTGCCTGCATGGCAACACTAGATAGCTCTAGAGCACACTCATTTATTACATCTGGAAGTGCACATTAGAGCTATTGTACACATTTACGATATTTATTTTCTAAAAAAAGTAACCACTTTCCTTTACAAAACATGCTGTCTTCCACCTGTCTGTCTGAGACAGGAATGAATTCTGCAGTGCACATACGATTTTTCATGGTTATGGTATGACAAATTGTACTCCATTAGCTTATTGAAAAGGACAGCAACTGCATTAGTTTTATAATAAATGACAACTATGGAGAGAGTGTCTTTGTTTCCCCATAAAGCATTATTTTTAATGCTGTAAGGTCAACTTGTTAAATTAATAAAGTACTTGGGAAAAGAGGAGGAACTGAGTGCTAGCAAAAGCACCATCATTTTTATTAAAATGTTTAGAATAAATCAGTGTGCTAAAGGGCTTTAGTGTTGAATTTTCTGGTGAGCAGAATGAAATGCACTGCACCAGATGCAAACAAATAAATGCAAAAAGAAAAACTGCTTCCCCATCATTTTATTTGCCATAATCTGACAGTTTCCTAAGATTACGCAATGTATCATATTTGTGTAAGGTCCCCTGAATATTTCCCAGTAATAATGAATTAGTAGATTTGAAAGCTAATGGTCTTTTGCATTTTTGAATAAAAAACATAATGGATTAAATATACCTCATCCATATCGGGTCCAAATTAATTAAGCAGTGAGATCTACCATATAAATGAGTTGGAAATTACACATTAAAGTAATGCTGGCATTAGATTTTCATTGTATGAATGTCAGCATATATAGTGATATTTACAGTGCAAGTAAATTTGTTTTATTTGCTTCTGCGCTTATTTAAAATAAACCGAGGAATAAGAGGAAATTCAATTTTATCATTAAAAATCTTCCTTATACCATTCACTTTTACAGGAATTCAGAGTAAATGAGAGTATTCCCTATGGAAAGTCCTATGAAATATAATAGAGATGAAACCAGAAGGATTCTGTAGATATTACTCTAAGGGTATGTCTACACTACAAACTTAAGTCGACCTATATTAGGTCAATGTACAGCCACTGCAGTAATTACTGTGGTGGTGTACCTCCACACTATCCTCCTTGGGTTGGTGGCGCGCATCCTCACCAGGAGTGCTTCCTCTGACCTCAGAGGGGCAGTGTGAGGAGCTGAGAGCCCAATCTCTCAGCTCTGCTGACAGCTCCCTGCCAGGATCCTGGCTTCCCCACAGGATCCCGGGCAATCAGCGGGCTGCCCCTCCCCTGAGCTCCCCGTTCCCCACCAGGAGAGGGGAGAAGCTGCCCAGGGCTTCTCCACTACCTGTTTCCTGCCTGGAGCACAGGGAAGCTGTCCGGGGCTTCTTGCCCCTCTTTTCCCTGCTGGGAGCTGACATAAGTAGGTTGACATAAGATGGCAACAGCATTATCTACTAAACTTTCTTCAGGAAGGTTAAAAAAAAAATCTCAGGTATTAAGGTACCCCTGACTTTTCCATAAGAGTTAGCAAGTACTGCCCTCTACTTGAGAGACTTGTATTAGTGACTATTTTGTTTGCAGAAAATAATTAGGCATTGGTTATATAGCATTTTATGTCCCTTACCTTTGATCATTTAAATTGCTATTGGATGAAAACAAGGTTTTTAGACATCTGGCTATGTGGTGGTGGGCCAATTTGCAAACTTGCATGCATTTATGTCAACAGGAGACCTATGTGCATACAATTATGCTAAATTTGTTGAATAAATTGTTTACTGCAAGTAAACAGCCTGATAAGTCAGCTACTGACTATAACTAAATATATGTATTTAAATATTCACACCACTTTTCCTGCAATTATTATTGAGAATAACTATTTGCTTACATGAATGTTTGCAGAGAACCAGTAAAAGGAATTCTGAATATAGTCGAAGTGAATTTCAGGCTTTATTTAAGTGCACAATTATTATGTATGTTAATTATGGTAGACCCAAAGAGGCCCCCATCAGGACCAAGGCCCCATCATGGTAGGCAGTGGAAAAAAGTACTTTGTAGAACATGGTTTTACAGAGGACCTTACAGTGCAATCTAGTGTAAAACAAAACACAACAAACGAGTGACAAATACTAGGAGGGGTGTGGGAAGAAGGGCAAACAAAATGGGATACACACAATTACTTAGGCTGGTCTCACATATGCTGGTTTGACATCAGTATACTTTGGTTCAATTCAATGGAATTGGTCCGGATTTACACAAGTGTAATGAAGATCAGTGTAGGATGAGGCTTAGTGTGTTTTACTTCCGTTATTTTCTTTCCGTGTTTTCTAACATTTGTGAAAAGTTTGCTCTTGTATGTGCAAAGATGATTTAAATTGGTTAATGGGAGCCATACACGGACTCCTAAGGACAGAATTTGGCTCTTGAAGATGAATGATGTGACTTAGATTTAATAGCAGGTCTCAATGTGTACATGTTTGGAGACCACTTATAAAAAAGAAGTATTTTCTTTTTCATAGAAGTTTTTGAAGTCTGTTGGTTTAGAGGAATCGGAGGAACAAACTATTGTTCATGTATTAAATGAAACACTGCTACCTATTTTGTGCACAGAGGGTCAAATTATTAAGCCCTGCATCAGTTTTTACTCAGACTTTCGAAGGATTACATTTTCACTGGCTTTAATGACAGTTTTGCTTAAAAAAAAATATTTCACCATTCTGGTTCTTGTTAGGTGAACAGATGATTTTCCTAAGGACAAAGACAATGCCCTAATGCTTTTATCAGAAAGGTAACCCCTAATTATAGTTAACTCCTCATTTAGCTTTTAAATGTCCTGATAATCCCCCCACCACAGCATGAGAAGGCAAAAAGAAACTAATGATTTGTAGAGAGGATTGTTTCTTTTGATGTGATAGTTGGGGGGGGGGGGGGGGGGGTCTGCTTTTGTTTTACAATTCATTTGTTCAGTAATCCTTTCCTAGGTAACCAGTCAAATTAGCTCTGGGATAGGGAAATATTTTTGTATACTCATAGATTCCAAGGTCAGAGGGGACCATTGTGACCACGTAGTCTGACTTCTTGTACTCCTTCCAAAATAATTCCTTTGAGCATTTTTTTCTTAAATCCAATTGTGATTTAAAAAAATGCCAGTGATGGAGTATCCACCACAAACCTTGGTAAATTGTTCCAATGGTTAATTACCCTGACTGTTAAGCTAAACCAGTTCAGCCAATAATGTAAGTCAAGGGCCAAATTCTATTCTGATTTATAGCCCATTCAACGTTTGTTGTTAAACAGGAGAATGGGATTGCTAAGAGCACAGATACTGTTCAAGCATTAGGCTGCAGCAGCCTTGACGCAGCAGGTCCACTCCTGCTCCACAGCTTTGTGAGGCATAGCCCTCAACTACTTGGGCTGAGATTTGAGATTATTTTCCCCTAAAAGCACATGTTCTAGGACAGGGATCGGCAACCTTTGGCATGCAGCTCGCCAGGGTAAGCCCCCTGGCGGGGCGGGCCGGTTTGTTTACCTGCCTCATCCGCAGGTTCGGCCGATCGTGCCTCCCACTGGCTGCGGTTCGCTGTCCCAGGCCAATGGGGCTAACGGGAAGTGGCACGGGCTGAAGGATGTGCTGGCCACTGCTTCCTGCCACCCCCATTGGCCTGGGACGGCACACCGCAGCCAGTGGGAGCCGCAATCAGCCAAACCTGTGGACGTGGCAGGTAAACAAACCTGCCCGGCCCAGCAGGGGGCTTAACCTGGTGAGCTGCGTGCCAAAGGTTGCCGATCCCTGTTCTAGGAAGGTTCTGCAGTCAATAAGGCCAGGGAATTTTCGCTGTGCTGCAGAATTTCTTTCTGGTACACCCACAAATCAGGAACCCTTGTCAGAGAATATTGTTCTACTATGCTACAGAATATACAGAGCTCTGAATATAGGAGTTAGACACTGACATTAGCAAGTAGGCCTAGATACTACTAAAATTAGCCACTTGTCCATTAGATGTATATTTCTCAGAGAAGATGTTTGTGATTTCAATGATTGGCAAACAGTCTAAAAAATATTGTTCTTCTTTCAGCTTGTTTTATTGGTTTGTCACATTGTGCTGCACTCACATCACTCTTGACAGGTTGTGACATGACACTGTGTGACATACTCTGACCAAAAAGCAAAATGACTTAATGTGAAGTGTCAGAAATTTATATTAAACACATGATTTGTTTTGAAATATCAATTTGGATTTTGAATATCTTGTCTGATTCAAGTATGCATTAAAGCTGGAACTCTGACTGTTGTGCTGTTGAACTAAAGACACCATAACATCCTGACTATTCAATTGATTTCTGAGAAGTTTGGCCCGTTAAATGTTATAGAGAAGGCATCAACAAAACAATGATGGGAATATCAGTTGTGGCTTTGCTATAGAAATGATTATGCATTTAAAAAAAAATAAAAATACAGCTATCACTTCCAAGTTGGTAGAATCAAAGCTCCTCCCGCACCTTCTAATTTCTGGGAAACTGTATGGGTTGCAGTTCCTTTTATTTCTGATCCCAGATTTCAAGCTGCCAGTAGAGTCTGAGGAAAACATCAACATAAATTACTTGCAGTTGTCATTTCAATTAGGTGAAGGATAGTGTGGAGTGGTTTATTAGCCACCAGACAATTTTGCCAACCTTAGTGTTGTAATTTTAAATAATTTAGTGGCATGTACAGACATGGTTTTGCTGACAAAAATTGTCCAAAGATTCTACTGTTAGAAAGTTTTAGTGTTTTTAGTAGTATTTGCTAAACTATTGTGTTGTTTTTTTTTTTTAATTCTTAAGGGAAAAAAACACCTTTTCACACTGTTCTAGTTAAAGAAATTCAAAAGGTGTCTCAAATGCTACTATTTGTGAAGGGAACTTAGAGTAAATGTCTAGGTGGTTGTATTATGGTGCATGTTCTAGGACCCTGTGTAAGGATGCAGAGGATTTTCCTGCTGAGATCAGGTCTGTACAATTAGCTACAGAATAAGAGAAAATGAGGCTGGAGTATCACTCTGAAGTAGAGGGAACTAGAGGTAGGGACTGAGGACTAGTAGGGAACAGCCTAGAAACAGCCAAGACTGGGAATAAAACTTAGGCTGATGTATATATTTTGATCACGTTATTTCAGTTAACCTTAAAGCATTCCTAAAGAAGGCAGGTTTGGACTATATCCAGAGTTCATAGTCTATGTCTAGAGCAAGGAAGGGAAATCATTTGATTTCAGTGGCCCAGTGGGCTTAGATATTGAACTTTCATTTCCTATGGTGATGCTACTGTGCCTTAAATTATGAATCAGATACATTTATTGCTGATAAGTTAGAGCTTCATAAATGCATAGAAGGAATATTTGGAAAGAATCCAGTCTTTGTGCAATTGCTGAGGCAGATCCTCACCACATCATCACTTGCTGAGGCAGATCCAAGAGAAGGATATAAAGGTCAGGGACATTGTTTCCAGAAAGTGGCTAAGCTGAGGACCAACAGGGTAAAGATGACCCAAACCTCTCTGCGGTCACTCCATGAATCCTCCAGGACTCCATTTAGCCATTATCCATATATTCAATCTCTTACACAACACACAAGATAGCAGATGAACAGCAATAAGCTTTGAGAGGGTGCATAGCAGAACTGTTTATCTCCACAGTATACAATTAAATAATGGATGCCACTTTGAGAAGGGAAAAAGGCATGTAGTACTTAACAGTAATCAGGAAGGGCATATTGAGTGGGGTCCTGCAGGGATCTGTCCTCGATCTGGTTCTGTTCAATATCTTTATCAATTATTTATATAATGGCACAGAGATTACACTTATAAAGCTGCAGATGATACCGAGCTCAGAGGGGTTGCTTTGGAGGATAGGATTAAAATTAAAAATGATCTGGAAAAAGTAGAGAAATAGTCTGAAGTAAATAGGATGAAATTCAATCTGGAAAAATGCAAAATCATCCATTTAGGAAGGAACAATCAATTGCACACATACAAAATGGGAAATGACTTCCTAAGAAGGAGTTCTGTGGAAAGGGATCTGGGGGTTATAGTGCATCAGAAGCTAACTATGAGTCAACAGTGCAACACTATCACACAAAAAAAAGCAAACATCATTCTGGGATGTATTAGCAGGTGTGTTGTAAACAAGACACGAGAAGTAATTTTTCCACATTACTCTGTGCTGATAAGGCTTCCGCTGGAATATTGTGTCCAGTTCTGGGCACCATATTTCAGGAAAGATGTGGACAAATTGCAGAAAATCCAGAGAAGAGCAACAAAAATGATTAAAGGTCTAGAAAACATGACCTATGAGGGAAGATTGAAAAAAAATGAATTTCTTTAGTGTGGAGTAGAGAAGGCTGAGGGGGGACATTGACATAGGTTTCACCCCCCACTCTGGATTTTAGAGTACAGATATGGGGACCTGCATGTGAATCCGTAAACTGAATTACCGGTTTAGATCTGGTTTTGCTGCCACCATTCCCAAGTTCTAACTCCTTTCCCTGGGTAACCTTGAGAGACTTCTTCACCAATTTCCTGGTGAACACCGATCCAAACCCTTGGATCTTAACACAAGGAGAATGTAACCATCCCCCCATCTTTCCCGCACCAATTCCTGGTGAGTCCAGATCCAATCCCCTTGGATCTTAACACAAGGAAAAATCAATCAAGTTCTTAAAAATAAGACTTTTAATTAAAGAAAAGAAAGGTAAAAGAAAACCCTCTGGGAGATAGCATACCAGCTGATCTCACAGACAACAGATTCAAAACACAGAGGATGTTCCCCTGGTCAAAAACTTAGTTACACAAAAAATACCCAATTTGATTATTCCCTATTGCCCAAGACAAGTTACAAAGAAAATAAACATAAACCTATTTATTCCCTTCATTAATACTTACTACGTGATAAGAGGCTGATTTCTGGAGCTTTCCCACTCCGGTCAAAACTGAAACTAAACTTGAAACAAAGGAAACTTCCCTCCTTCCTTTTGAACCATCTTATCCCCCCCATTGGTTCCTCTGGTCAGGTGTCAGCTAGGCTAGGTGAACTTCTTAACCCTTTACAGGTAAAAGAGGCATTAACCCTTAACTATCTGTTTATGACAGACATGATAACAGTTTTCAAGTACATAAAAGGTTTTTACAAGGAGGAAGATGAAAAATTGCTCTTGTTAACCTCTTAGGAGAGGACAAGAAGCAATGGGCGTGAATTGCAGCAAGAGAGGTTTAGGTTGGACATTAGGAAAACTTCCTAACTGTCATGCTGAACAAATTGCCTAGGGAGGCTGTGGAATCTCCGTCATTGGAGGTTTTTAAGAACAAGTTAGACAAACACCTGTCAGGAATGGTCTAATTATTACTTAATCCTGCCTAGAATATGGGGGGGACTGGACTAGATGATCTATTGAGGTCCCTTCCAGTCCTACACTTCTATGGTTCAAAAATGTAATTCAGAACTTTACCAAGTACCCCTATTCACTGCACTCATTCCAGCATCTCTAGTGATATTATACCTAAAAAGAGCATAATGCCTCTGGCCACTAGTACTTGGGCAGTGAATGTCCTCCTCCTCCCAAGTACTGTTCTGCCTCTTAAGTAATATAGTAGCCTTACATAGCCAAGGTACTATTGTCTAACAGGAGGCGAGGGGAAGTCATTGACATCAGTAACCTTTAGGCCAGATGCTTCTGTGGATTTGTACCATGACAGGTCTGCGGTCATTTTTAAGACCTTTAATGCATTTTGTTGCACTGCTTAAACTTTGTTTTTGAATGTTCTGGAAAAGACAAGTGCATGGTATGCTTTCACTGATATAGAAGCGACTATTTGACCATTCTTTCCCCATTTCCTGTACTAGTTTGATGCCCTTCTGCCCTTTTCAGCATGAGTCTTGCCTATGAGAGTCTCTGTGGAGCTGAACAGAAGAGAAAGTCCTTGAAAGGGTACTGGCAAGTAACTGTGACATAGCTCAGAACTCCAGAAACTTTCATCTTAAATAGAAAATTAATACAGTATTTTTAGATACATGTGTCTTCTAATAGCACAGAGACACCGCAAATGTCCAGAAGGGTTAAAGTAATGCTGCTATGTTAAAGGCATTTCTTCCAAATATTTCATCTTTCCATCACCACCCGCCACTAGATCTTTCTCTCATCTGAGCTTTTCAGTTTCATATGGCTTTGCCCCTTAACACTTTAAAGGTGAATCTAAAAAGACTGTATGCTCACCTACCTCTCTCTAACATTCCCTTTTCAAGAAGTTACACAGGTTAGTGTGCCATCCACTACAATATTTCTCCCATGTTTGATGGCCCCAATAATTACATGAAAATTAAAATCAGATTTGAATCTGTCTTATACTAATTGCTGTACTTTTGATTTCTTTTTCTTTTAAATTATTTAAGTTTTTAATACTGCATCTTATATTTTTCATCTTCTTGGAGAATTTCTATTTATCTTGTCACAACATTGCTTCTGGATACATGGAAAACACTTTTTCTTCCTGGCTTTGAAGATTGCCATTTCTACTGTCTTCTTTATCATTTCAAAAGACTTGGCAAATTTCTTCTCCCATATTTTCATTCTGACTTGAAACTGACATAAGAACCCATGCAGTTTAGTCTCTGACTACATGTCACATTTATGATATAGTTTGGGTTGGCTTTGAAATAGCATGCATATGTATCAAACTGCTTCATCTCTCTCTTAAAAGCAAATTTGTGCCCCAAAAAGTTGTTCTTTTTTAATATAAAAGTTAGTGAAGAGGGCGAGTGCAAATCTGCATCAGTCTTCTCAAACAAAAACATATTACTGTGGGACACTCTGCCTTTTGCTTTGATGTCACTGTTCCAATCAGGGGCGGCTCTATGTTTTTTGCCACCCCAAGCATGGCAGTCAGGCGGCCTTCAGTGGCATGCCTGCGGGCGGTCTGCTGGTCATGCGGATTCAGCGGCGTGTCTGTGGGTGATCTGCTGGTCCCGCGCCTTCAGCGTGCCCATCGCCGAATTGCCCCTGAAGCTGCGGGACTGGTGAATCACCTGCAGGCAAGTCGCCGAAGGCAGCTTGACTGCTGCCCTCACAGCAACCGGGAGGCTGCCCCCTGCGGCTTGCTGCCCCAGACACGCGCTTGCTGTGCTGGTGCCTGGAGCTTCCCTTAGTTCCAATAAAAGTGGTGTTTCTGGGTTATCTGCACATTAAACTGCTTCTAGTTCAGTTCAGACCCAAATCTCTCAAAAACTAGCAGCCATGTCAGTTCCCCCATTGGCAACTTATGTTACCTGCATTAATCAAGGTCTGTTTTTGTGTAAAACAGACTGAGGAACTGTCAAGGCTGGATCCCCACTTTGAACTTTAGGGTACAAATGTAGGGGCCTGCATGAAAACTTCTAAACTTAACTACCAGCTTAGCTCTGGTTCGGCTGCCACCATTTCAATGGATTCCCTTCCTGGGAAACCTTGAAAAACCTTCACCAAATCCCTGGTGAAAACAAATCCAAACCCCTTGGATCTACAACAGGGAGAAATTAACCATCCCCCCCCCCTTCCTCCCACCAACTCCTGGTAAATCAAGATCCAAAACCCTTGGATCTTAAAACAAGGAAAAATCAATCAGGTTCTTAAAAAGAAGGCTTTTAATTAAAGAAAAAGGTAAAAATCATCTCTGTAAAATCAGTATGGAAATTAACCTTACAGGGTAATCAAACTTAAAGAGCTCAGAGGACTCCCCTCTAGTCTCAGGTTCAAAGTACAGCAAACAAAGATAAACACTAGTAAAAGGTACATTTACAAGTTGAGAAAACAAAGGAAAACTAACACGCCTTGCCTGGCTATTTACTTACAAGTTTGAAATAGGAGAGACTTGTTTAGAAAGATGTGGAGAACCTGGATTGATGTCTGGTCCCTCTCANAGGGGTTTTATAGTACTGTACACAGGACAGCTATTACCCTTCCCTTTATAGTTATGACAGGAACCTTGCACTAAAAGTCTATGTATTCTATTATCCATATTACTACGGTCACAGACACACTGAGAATGGTATGGTATGCAAAAGCAGCCTGCTTACTGAAGCCTCTTGTGTTCTGATGATTGGTTCAGTCAGCGTGTCTCCAAATAGTGAGCCATTAGTACCTGACTTCTGCCATAATAAAGTGCTGTCAGACATCTTGGGTGAAATCTTGGCCCCAGTAAAGTGAATGGTAAAATTCCTACTGACTTCAGTAGGGGCAGGATTTTATCCCCTGGGCTTCTCCATCAACGGGTGGAAGATATGTATCATAAGCAAAGGAAGCAGCAGGACGAGCAGTAGGGGCTCTAAGGCTATAATGCAAACTCTTTTTATTTCTGGCTTGTTTCTCCTTTTATATATATATATAAAAGGAGAAACAAGCCAGAAAAATATATATATATATTTTATAGGATCAATTTCTTCTTCATACCCGAGACAGTCTTTCTCTCTTCTCATTTTCCAGCCAGACTAAATCTGAGTCATCAAGGAGAATGCTGATATGGGACTTGTTAATGAAGTATAGCCAATGACTTGAATACTCCAAAGGTTCAGATTAAAAATATTTGTGAGCCCAACTAGCCATGCTTGGTCACTATACTAGTCAGAGGCAAAGCAGTACAACATGAAAAGGAGGATTCCATACCATCATTTCTCAGAAGTCATCTTTCAGCGTAAACCTCACATAGAAGATCTGCAGCAAAGGTATGCATTGAAGACTACCTGTATTTATACTAATGCTAAAGCTTGTATTAGTTTTGTGTGCCATAGGCAGGGTAGGCTCCAGGCACCAGACTGGCAAGCAGGTGCTTGGGGCAGCCGCTCCGGAGAGGGGCGGCGGGTCCAGCTATTCGGTGGCAATTCGGCAGACGATTCCTCACTCCCGCTCGGAGCGAAGGACCTCCCGCCGAATTGCCGCTGCAGATCGTGACTTTTTTTGTTTGTTTTTGGCTGCTTGGGGCGGCCAAAACCCTGGAGCCGGCCCTGGCCATATGAATAACAAATATACATATTGGCTAATAGACATCCAAATTACTGCTTTCTATTGTGTATATCACTGTCTCTTCTTTATAATAATGGTCCAAACTGCAAGTAAACATTTGACAATAATAGTATCACAGTGTTGGCAGCAATTAGTGTAAAATACGGTAGTATTTCTAGGAAATCTGGGCACTTTACAATATTCATTATCCTTCGAAAAGCTTACTACAATGTCTTACCTTAATAGAATGAAACAAAGTAAGAACTATACTTCAATGAACAAACAAAGCTCCTTGGTGAAGGGTTAGTGGTAAAGGGGGCTGAAAAGCGAACAAGGAATATATATTTTTACCTGACATGTCACATTACTTCACGCTTTGTTGGTTTTGTTCCTATTAAGGACATGATGTAATGCAGTATGACATTACTGACATAATTCAATATGACTTGACACAGTGCAACATTTTGGAACTCAATTCTTTATAAACTTCCTCAACCCTGCAGTTTAAACTATTTTTAGTACTTTTATAAACACATCCTATCAGTGCTTTATGATTGCTTTCCCATTTACATACTTTCTGTTTGAAACAAACTGACTTTTGGGAACAGGTGAGTCAAAATGTTAAACTCCAGCTGATATAGATTTAGAGATTAGTTTTTCTATGCTAGCATTTCATTTAGTTCTGTTAGTTATATGTTTTTATCTTGAAATTATCTCTATTTTAATATGCTTATCACTTTTGTGTGAAAGGAAGAAAGATTCTATGAGTTTATAGACCATTTTATCAACTTGTTTCCTACAGTAGGCCAGGACTCTAGACATTTTTGGTTGATACAATGGGACTATTCATATATGTAAAGTTAAGCAGTCATAAGTATTTGCAAGATTGGAACTTGGGTGATAATTTGTAATGCCATTTTATGGAAAGCTATCTAAGGCAGGGGTTGGCAACCTTCAGCACGCGACCCAGCAGGATAATGATTCACTATGATGATTCTGAAAGGACAAATGAATGTCATTGAGCTCATGAGTTTAATAGTCTTGTTCACATTGAGTACTGGCAAATGGGGCTCCCTTCAGCACTATTTTATGTTATGTCATTTTTATACATAATGCATTGTAACATAACTTGATAGGTGGAGTAAAAATTCCTTTAGACTTAGCGGTATAACTAGAGAGTTGATTTCTGTCAGAAGTATATTTGGTATTCTAGTCTCCAATTATACTAATTGGTATGCTAGAACTTGATTGTTTTCATTTCAATAATAACATACGTTTATGACTATTGCTGGCTGAGTATGAAGGAGTTCATAAGTTGGTCTGCTCAGAAAAGTGATTGTAAAAATGGTAGTTTCTCACTGAATGTTTCTGCTTCCTATGTCTATTCAGAAGTATGTTAGTAACACCACACCTACACACATCATTTTATACACACACAAATACATACACACACACACAAACACTTCAGTTTGATCATGTTAATCCCTTAGAACCAAGATAATTAAGAATGAGTAAGCCGAGTATTATTAATCAAAAGTTGTTTACTAAGTTCCAATCAGTCCAACCTTCAAATCCCACCGAAGGCAACGTTGCTTCACAAGTGTCACTGAGGATATAATTTGGCCTCCAAGATGTTTTAGAGGTGGTGATGCATGAGGAACAACCCAGCTTGGCTTTCAGAGCTCATGTTGAATTCTTAGGATTGACAACTGGGAAATAAAATAGTTTTACTTTCAAATTCAGCATATGATATGGTAATAACTGAGTGACAAACATGGATCACATGGATTTCCACTATTGCTGAGTGAAAAAATAATAAGTAAATTATCAGAGAAATTGAGCCTCCCTTTCTAATTGTAGCAAAGAGACGTGGCCTCCCTTGGAGATTGACAGTGAGGAAGGGCCAGATGCCCCATGGTGAGCATAATCAGGAAAGCCACGCCAACCATGCCAGAAGCAGAGGGCAGGACAGGAACAGGAAGTAAAAAAGGCAAGCCCTGTAGCTCAGTTGAACTAAAGTTGCTGGGAAAGGTAGATGCTTCCACCCTGCTGCTGGAGCCAGAGCCCACTGAGGACTTCTGCTGTCCTGAGAACTTATCCGAACTGCCCGAGCTACCAGGCAGGCTTGATACGGAGAAGCAGGTGGGATTACCACTTGCAATATACCCAGAGGAGATGGAAGACAACCCCAAAATCCAGGTACACCTTAAGTGGAGGGTAGGAAGTAGCCCTGGGAGAGCTGACTACAGTCTGGCTGGATTGTTGCCTGAGTCCTGGTCAGCATGTTGTGGCTGGATCCCTGCTGACCTAGTGGCAGACCACTCTGGGCTGGGACCCGGTGGAGTCAGGTGGGCTTGTGTCCCCCTACCCTCTGCCACCCCACCCCTGGGATGGCAGCCTCCTTTGGCCAGGAGGCCTGTTGGAGTCTGTCCACAAAACTAGGATGCTAGACTCTGCTGGGTGTTCGCCCCTTTCTGAACCCCCTAGACGCTGTTGGGTGCTCACTCCTGCCTGAAATCTGGAGTCCTAGACTGCTGGTACCCCGCCCTGTCTGAGGGCTGGTGTTCCCAAACTACACCTGGCTCTACCCTGCCTGAGGGTTGGGCTTTAGACTGTTTGGTTCCCTACCCTGCCTGAGGGCTTGGGCCCCTGAATCACTCACTGCTCTACCCCGCTGAAGGAATCGAGCCCTGAGACTGCTAACTTCCCCGTTGTCTTAGACTGTTATTCCAGGAGTGTCACAGCAAAGGGGCATGGCCTCTCTCGGAGTTTGAGAGTGAGGGGAGGGGGGACACACATACCTACGTATCTACACCAATCATGCTATTATTAATGACAGAAATAAGGGCAGGGATGAGGTCTCTGGGCAATTAAACAATTGCAGCTGGCCTGTAGTAGGCTGCCTCATGGGCTACAATACCTGATTGATGGGAAGAATCAGCAAATCAGCTCCAGGTTCCCAATACCATCACAGCATCCTCCTTCCACTAATCCCTCCAGGCCCTACCAAAAAAAGGTTAAATTAACCAACTGATGTCTCAAAACAACAAATTATACCACAAAATCTCATGCTATCCAGCTGTTAAAGGCTTGCTGAAGCCCTAAGAATCAGCCTGAGTCTGATGACTTTTAAAATACACTGCAGAATAGGGGAGCAAGTCTGAGATCCAAGAGGTCCTCTTGGAGAATGCCCTGCACCTTCTCTATTAGGAGAATATAGCTGAAGCAAATCACAGCTGCAGTAGTCATGAGCAGAGATGAAGTCTGTTAGACAGGCAGTTCCCAAGCCATTTAGTAATTTACAGATCAAAACTAGCAAGTAAAACTCTGCCGGGACACCAGCTGGCAGCCAATACTGATCAGAGCATGGGTGTTGTCATGAATTAGGACATGGGTGGTCACTCCTAGTGTTTCAAGCAGGAGCCAGGCCTAGTGGTCAGATCGGAAGTTCAGAAACCAGTCAAGGGGTCAGATCCAGAGTCAGGGAGCAAGGCTGGCACAGAAGCAGTCACAGGTGTAGGAATAAGAGTTCAACAGCCACAGACCTATTGTTGCTATTGGGTTTAGAGCTGGTTTGCTCACTTCCTCTACCAATCAGGTGGAGTGGTCAATCAGGGGGTCCTGCTATGGCTCACCTGTGCTCATAGGCTGCCCAGAGACTAAGCAGGCACAGCTGCAAGTCCTCACTCCTGAGAGATGTCATCTGACCGTGGATAAATGTACCATGCAACGAATGTGCTGTGGAATTCTGCACCAAGGTCATTTGCCAAATGGTTTCAAGGCCTGGCTAACAGAATCACGGTTCACATCAGAGAGGAACAGAGGGATTCTTCTGTCTAGGTTCAGATAGAAAAGTTCTGTCCTGTTCACTGCTATAAAATGATCATCTAAAATCAGCTGAGAATCTAACAGCTCCTCAAAACTGAAAACATGGGAACTGTACAATAGGGTCCTAGTCCATGGCTGGAGCTCCTAGGCACCACCACAGTACAAATGATAATGGCAAACACTCTTGATCAAATGTGCTATTCTGGGCTTTAACTTATCTCTCTGCTGTAAATTTGCTCATGTATATAACAGCAGCAGAAAATCAGGCAGAGTGGAGCCTTACTCTCCCATATTCCTCCCAAACCCAGACACAATCTTCCTTCCTTCCAGACCCAACATGCCCCTCCTCTTACACCACGTAGGAAATTATTTTGGGGTAATCAAGACACTAAGGGTTAGCCAATGGGGGCTTCGGGAAGCCGTGGCCAGCACATCCCTCAGCCCACGCTGCTTCCCACGGCCCCCCATTGGCTGGGGCAGTGAACTGTGGCCAGTGGGAGCTGCAATCGGCCAAACCTGTGGACGCGGCAGGTAAACAAACCGGCCCAGCCCGCCAGGGGGCTTACCCTGGCAGGCCACGTGCCAAAGGTTGCTGATCCCTGCGTTACTCTTATCAGAATTACTCCTGAATCCCCAGTGAAGCAATAGGAAAATAGGCCCTTAATTTCCATTCTGTTCTGTACTAAAAATATTTTGTGTTCCAAATGTAGAGCTCACTAAATATAAATAAATGTGTAGGAAAGTTTTGCCAATTAAAATAAAAAAGATTCATCTAGAATCTCAGATTGCTATCATAACTCTGGGGCATCATAAACATTTGGTATGTTGATTTGGTGCTCTTTGGTTAACAACTAGAGATTGAAATTTTTCATTATATAGCCATTATTAAATTCATTTATCTGGGCATTTAAGACAACAGGATTAATGGGAAAAAAAAAGGAGACATCTATAATTGGAAATAAGGCTCATGTAATAAAGATTTAAATTGATTTGTGTCTAAAATTCAGTAATATATTTACCATTTGTAACAAATGTATAACCACATTGTTAATTGTTAATTCCTTCTGAGACTTTTGCAATATTAATATAGCAAGTTGTGATTAGCATTCCAGAAAGACTGGTCAAATGGGTACATAAAAATCACACAGATGATATTCTCTCAGAACTGTGTATTAAACTTGTCCTCATTTTATTATTTAAATAAGGCTCCATGTGGTACTAAGTTTTGTTTTGTTTTCCCCCCCCTTTCTTCTGACTTATTGTACTATTGTTTTAGATATCCAGCTGTCAACAAATTGCCACTTTACCTTTTATCTCATACGGATTTATTATCCTCTGAAATTAGATATATTTAGCTTTTCTTGTTGGAAAAGGTAGTATGATTGACATTCTGGGGTGCAATCTAGGTCAGTGAGAAGCTGTGTCACCCCTGCCCTGCAAACTTGGGTACCTCAATCTTTTGCTGCTGTAGCTTCCACCGGGGCTGCTCACAAACAGCCGTCCAGCATGCAGGTCACACCCTGAGCCTCCGTGTATAGCTGCAGCCTCCCGGCCATACATCAGTCACATTCTGGCTTCTACCAGCCTTGGCTACCACTTGCAGGGGGACTGCAACACACTCCCAGTCCTGGATTTTACCCCTCCAAAATGGGTGTCCTGCACTGTCCAGCCCTTTCCTGGACAGTCCAGATATATTAGCTCTGTTACCTCTCCAAAGGGATCAATATACAACAGTTTGCTACCCAAATGGAGTTACCCACACAGGTCACAAGACTATTAGTTTTGATTATAGAATTAAACAAGTTTATTTGATTACAAAGAGATTTTAAGTGAGTACAAGTATAAGGTATTAATGTCAGAAATGGTTACAAGAGAAATAAAGATAAAACACTTTCTAAACTTAACAAACTAGACTTGGTTCAAGGTGAAATTCTTACTACAAGTATCCAGTAACATGGCTGACCAAATTTCATGTCAGAATCTGCTCCCAAAATCTATAGGTTGTTACTTTTGTCTTCTTGGTGGAAAAGAGAGAAAGATGGATAGAGAGAGATAACTTGGGGTGGTTTTGCCCCTCACTATTATAGTTGTCACCCTTTGAAATGCATTTTCCTGAGGTTTACCCTTAGTTAAATTTCATTCAAACAGTAAAGAAGGTGACATAGTGTCTTGCTGGTAAAGAGGCTGCATGCTGCTTCTTCTCTCCTCTGTTTGCTGAAATGCAGATTGTCCTTATCTAATATCTTCACCCTCTCGCTGTCTGTGGATCCTGTTTAAAACTTATGTGAGTAAGTAAACACACATTTCTTTGTTTAAGACATGCTTGTTCAGTCCTGCCTAATTGGGGCTATTGGGACATGCTTTTGAACATGTGCTACCAACATTATTCAGAAAGAATTCATAACTTTTCATCTAATGTTGCTACACATTTAATCAGATATCATTGACCAGTGAGTTGTTAGTTTTCAAAAGATACCTCACAAGGCATATTTTGTACAAAGATTATTACAGTAGTGTGTATGGTGTGGATACAGTGGTGGTATAACTTCCAATCTTACTGGCCCATTGGCTTCTTTAATCTTACAAATAATTGCAGAAACAAAGTTTGCAAAGGACACACACACGCACACATAAAAGTTAACAGTGATACAGAATAGCTTGCTATTTCTGATAGATTTAACACCAATGCTAATCAAAGATATCTGGCATCAGACAAGTTGATTCAATGTCTGCTGCAGTGGAATTGATGTACATAAAGAGAAAAAACAAAGATGAATGCTCTGTGTGTCTGCATGTGGGCAGCAAATGGATCAGAGGGTTATCTTCAATGCAGTCTAAAATGGTTACAGTGAGACTAACATGGAAGATAAAAGTTTGGTTAGAGAAAAAAAAAAAAAAAAAAAAAAAAAAAAAAAAAAACAGGAATCTACATGAGGGCTGATTGAAGTCTGGTCTTAGCAGTGGCTTATTTATTTATTTTTTTGCACCATAAGCTTCTGACCACTCTAATTTGAGGATGCACCATATGGGCCAGAGACTTAGCTAGTGAAAATCAGTTCTAGGTTCTTTGTTCAGTGGAGCTATGCTGACTTACACCAGCTCAGGATGAGGTCTATTGGTATTTAGACTTTTCAGTACTTGAGTATGCCCTCTAATTGATTACTTGGATGTCTAAATGACACAGATAGTGTTAGAAAATAATTGCACTAAAAACAAAAAAAATGGAAGTGCTGTTTCTGGCCCAGACATGAAGGAAAATAGGGCTTAGCTATCAGAAAGTGGTGTTCAAATGTAATTGTTGAATATAGCGGGGGGAGGAGGTATGAAGAGGAAAGAAAAGTGGTCAACAGGAAACAGCTTAGCAGGCTCAAACATGCTGATTTAGTATCAACAAGATATGGAGAAACTATGAGGACATAACTTCATATGTTTTAAGGAAAATTGCTATATTTTGGGGTATGATGGAAAGGCCTAAAATTAAGCCAGTGAGATATGATGAAGAAATCTGAGTATAATTGTAAGTATCTGGGTCAAAAAATTGGGGAGGTGGGACAGGGAGAGAAAGTTAGACATTTTGAAATTTCAAAAATTTCAAATTTAAAA
The DNA here is from genome assembly GCF_013100865.1 of Trachemys scripta elegans. Taxonomy (NCBI): domain Eukaryota; kingdom Metazoa; phylum Chordata; order Testudines; family Emydidae; genus Trachemys; species Trachemys scripta. The sequence goes on from NC_048298.1 coordinate 264,092,233, forward strand.
AAATATTCAATGAAAAATTTAAAAAAAGAGACCTGAAAAAAATGTTTCATTTTGAAGCCAATGAAATGACAGTTGACCTAAACTGAACTAAAGAAGTTTCAGTGATTGTAGCCTTCAGGGATCACCCTGTGTCTAGGAAGGCTGAGTTTAGTCTAAATTTCAGCACAGAAAAATAGCCTTTGTGGGTCTGGTTCCCATTTACACAAAGGCTACTTTGCAATGCTCTTGAAGAGTAAAAGGCTTAATTTATCCCACTTTAATGCCCCTTTCACAATGCCAAAGTGTTGTAAAGGGGCGTTAGCATAAAGGCCATTCAAATTCAGTATCAGACCTCCTAAGAAAAATTCACACCCCTGAGAGACATAGCTAAGCCAACCTTATCCCCAGTATGACAACAAAAGGTGAATGGAAGAATTCTTCCAGCAACCTAGCTACCCCTTCGAGGGGGGTGTATTAACTACAGCAGGAATCGGCAACCTGTGGCACATGGCCTGTCAGGGAAATCCCCTGGCAGGTCGGGACGGTTTGTTTACCTGCAGGTTCAGCAGATCGCAGCTCCCACTGGCCACAGTTCGCCGTTACAGAACAATGGGGGCTGCGAGAAGCGGCGGGACCAAGGGATGTGCTGGCCGCCAATACTGCAGCCCCCATGGCCTGGAACAGCAAACTGCAGCCAGTGGGAGCTGCGATCGGCCAAACCTGTGGACGTTGCAGGTAAACAAAACCATCCCGACCCACCAGCGGATTTCCCTGATGGGCCGAGTGCCAAAGGTTGCCAATTCCTGAACTACAGTAATGGAAAAAACCCTTGTCACTGTAGCAAGTGTGTATGTTTCAGTGCTACAGTAGTACAACTGCAGTGCTGTAGCGGTGTCACTGTAATATGTCTGTACTGTAGACATATCCTGGGTCTTAAGATGTCAAAGAGCCCTGTGGGATCTCAAGAGAGAAGAGTTACAGGCATCTCCCCTTTCGGTGCCAACCCTGGCGGTTTCTGCATGCAGGGTCTCCTTCTACAGGAAGAGACAAGAAAATGATTCAGCTCTGTGTATTTCATGTATATGTAGGGCTTCTTATTTTAGGTTTTAATTAAGAAACCTAGATAAAACCATTGATACGATTTTTTTTTTTAAAGTTGTTTATCCAATACACACCAGAAGAACACTAGAAATGGTTACTTCTCTATAAGGGCTTGTTCACATGCAGCAGTACTGCAACTTACTTGGGTGTGATTTCTAAAGCACACAAACATGTTGTGAATTAATTGGTCTGTGTAGCTCAGGGATCGGCAACCTTTGGCTCGTGGCCCGCCAGGGTAAGCCCCCTGGCGGGCTGGGCCGGTTTGTTTACCTGCTGCGTCTGCAGGTTCGGCCGATCGTGGCTCCCACTGGCTGCGATTCGCTGCTCCAGGCCATTGGGGGCTGTGGGAAATGGTGTGGGCTGAGGGATGTGCAAACAAACCGGCCCGGCCCTCCGGGGGCTTACCCTGGCGGGCCACGGGCCGAAGGTTGCCGATCCCTGGTTTAGATCCTGCTGATGCACACTGAACATTCCCTAATCTTTCTTAATGTAGTGCTGTTTGAAACAGTGCTATGTTAAAGTGCATTAAGAAACATTAAAGAGATCTACCACCACAGTATATAATGCTGAAATTAATAGTGCACGTAACATGCATTACACGTTACAGTATATTCAAAGACTCCCCCAAATCCCCAACTTTTGGACAGATACATGAAACTCAAATTGCCAGAACCAAGCCCTGAAAAAAATAAATTAATAAACCCTGCAAGATAGAATCACTATTTATATGGCCATAAATAGAGCACTATGTATTTGCTCTTCCGCTTCTCAATACTCATTGTGTAATTAAGCAACCAGCTACTGTTAAATTAATATCAAACAAGGTTTTTTTAACTCTATGAACTACAAGAATTTTCCTGTTTGAATTATAAAATTATATTAAATTAATCTGTACACTTAATTTAGATTATTATAAAACATTTTTATAATCTTCTAGCCTTCTAGGAGTCTGTTAGCAGACAGAGTGAGAAAGAAATCCCAGATGATATATATAACCTAGCCTTAATAAAGAAGACATAAGATGAAACAGGAAATGGATCCAGTTCTTCTATAATATAGCGGTAATTATTTTGCTATAAACACCCGCAGCTGCTATTCTACACAAAACCCTGGATGTAACTCCAACAATGTTACTGTTTTTTTTTTTTTTTTTTTTTTTTTTTTTGCAGAGGTTGTCCTTACACAGAGAACTGATCAAGGGATCAAATACATTTCTAGCATTCTGGGTAGAAAGTGACCGATGATATGGTTAACACACAGTAATTATGTATGTTTCTAACCTCAAGCACCTCAGTGCAGCCAAATGGCATTAAAATAATTTTTTTTTTAAAGTGGTAATTATGTATCCTATTAATTTATTAAAAGGAAACAGGAGATGGATTAATGCCACTAATTCAGTAATCAGTAGCAAAACTAAACCTAAAATAATTTTTATTGGCATTCCAAATAGTGGGGTGCAATCGATCTATAAGAGAGTAGAGGATTAATGGATGCAAAAAGGTGACTGAAAGCTCATATTTACGCTGCCCTGATCCTATGGCAGTCTTCTAAAAGTAGCATATAGACAGCCATGTTACACAAAAAGGTCTTAAAATATTTAAAATTTTCAAAAACTGCTGAAATTTGGTAACCAGAGCTGCACATTATATCAATAAACATAATTATTACAATTGTTGAGGCACAGAAGTCCAAATCCTCAGCTATGACAATCTGATATATTTCCCCCCCCCCCTTTGAAGTCTATGGAGCTATGTTCATTTATACCAGTTGAGAAACGTTCCAGAGTACCCGAGTTTCATATATAGCATCACATCTTCCATTTTATCTGTTTTTTCATGAAAAAACAGATTGTTCTGCTAAATGTTAGTTTTTTTTTCATAAACACAAAAAGTACATGAGTTGAATTCAAATATAGTGAACAGAATTGCTGCTGTTTAAGCCATTGGCAAAAATACCCATTGATTTCAACAGGCAGAAGATTTGGTCCAAGGTCCAGTAACTATTTTGTACAGAATCGGTACTAAGAATGAACTGCCAATGTGAAGAATAAGGGCATTTTTAGAATTACTTTCAATGGATTGAATTTTCAAGATGGAATGAAGCTCCTCCCACGGCACATATTCTGCAGTAAGAAAGATGCATGCAAATCAAAGTATGATTCACTTTGTACACTCATTCCACATTATAGGGTAACAAGTAATTGAAATGAGATTTGATTTTTATTTTTTGTAGCAGCCTCAAGATGATGGCAGCAGAGAATCGATACGGGAGATCCACTCTAATTGTCCTCTCCCCATGCTCAAACCTAACCATTCCTGTTCCTTTTATTTTAATTTAAAGTTTTAGTGTACATTTTTAGATTCATGCTTCTATTAAATAGGGGGCATCCTTCTTGCCTTTTAGCTTCCGACCAGATATAGCCCCACTGAATAATCATAATATGTAATCTCGAAAAGATAAGGCGAGGAGGACCAATTTCAATTCTTCCATGTTTCAGGGCAGGAGTGGGTACCACAGATTTGGTGATTTCTTTGATTGCTGGCTCCTTAACTCTTTGTAGACACTAAGCCAAATCCATCAAGCAAAGAGTGTATAGGCATTAACCCCTTACATTAACCAGACAAACAGAATTCTATCCTAGGACTCAAAGTACTTCTAGGGAGAGGGAACAGTTGCTGGATCAGGACACCAGCACCCATAAAACACACTAGCCAATGCACTCAGGATGGCTTATACCTTATATGCCTCAAGCACCATTCTTTTCTCCTTCCTCCTTTTAATACTGTTCTCTCTTTGTATACCTTCTTCAGTACTGATTTCCCAATACCCTGTAAAATGCACTGCTTCTTTAAGCAGTTCCAATACTACTACAATATTGCAAGTCTTTGTGTTCTCTCTGTTAAAAAATGATTGCATCGCTGTATTTTTCTTTTCACTAATATCTGGGACTGATTAGCTACTTTTTATGCTACTGAGTAGCCTTCCCTTGCTAACTAACTTATGAATTCAGAAATATACCACCCACAGAACATCTTTCCTTTCCCTCCCTTCCTCCCTCCATGAAATGAAAAACTACTTATTAAATGACTAGTACAAATTATATATGTGGAAATCTCATGAGTAACTATCATGAGATTTTTCTGTTACTTCCTAGTTTTAGTCAAAGAACTTCTCAAAATGTTATTTTCACTTCCTGCTTTTGCTGAAACCAGAGAGAGTAGATTTTTTTTAAGTTGCTTTAACTTGGCCTCCTTTTTTGCAGAGCAAAGGAGAACACAGACATCCAAATGTCTCATTTACAGGTAGTTAGACCTCCAAATGTTCTCCTTTGCCCATAAAATGTTATCCACAATTCTTTGAGTGAAAATTGTGTACACAGAAAGGCAGGGTAGGGTTTGGTTGTTTTCTTCAAAATAAGGCCACAAGGTTTAAAAATGATTTACTGGTAAATTACCTTTTTCTGAGCTACACAAAATGTTTGCTTGCATCTGAGAGGTGGCCAAAGTTCACTTTTTTTTAATTTTGTGTAAAACAAATATATTAAGGAAATGCTATCATTGAGCAGTAACCAGGGGTGAAAGTAAAGCAGTATGGACCTTTAAGTCACCACTGGAGTCCCAGGTGGCGCAGGCCAGGCAGCGCAGATGCGCTGGCTGGGGGTGGCTGACCCCAGCCCTGCCCCTTCTGCCCAAGGCCCGGCCCCTTCCAGGGAGGCTATAGCTGGCCTAGTGCCGGTCAGAGCTCCATTTTACTTTCACCCTTGGCAGTAACCCAGTTCTAATGGCAGCAGGATATGTTTCTCCACTTGTGATTCAGGTTTCCTTTCAGAGCTTCCCAGGACAGCCAGGGTCAGGAGCATTTCATGTTTTAGTGTGAATCTTTCCTTCTGGAAAAGGATCACAGCCAACAAGTTTCAAAGGGAGATTCTCTGATTATCAAAGGATCCTGCAGCCCTCTTTGAGCAGAGGAAGAGATGATGGGGGTACTCTCGGTTTTTTGAATGCTTGGTGTTAGTGAGAGTGTATCTTAAAAAGAATGGCATTGTTATAATAAATTTTGGGTTGGCTTTATTATTTATGTTAGTGTACCACCAAGGAGCACCAATCAGGAACCCATTGTGGCAGGTACTTTTATAAACAAGAATTCTTTGAAGGGGTCAACAAACATGTGGACAAAGGGGATCCAGTGGACATAGTGTACTTAGATTTCCAGAAAGCCTTTGACAAGGTCCCTCACCAAAGGCTCTTACATAAATTAAGCTGCCATGGGATAAAAGGGAAGGTCCTTTCATGGATTGATAACTGGTTAAAAGAGAGGGAACAAAGGGTAGGAATAAATGGTAAATTCTCAGAATGGAGAGGGGTAACTAGTGGTGTTCCCCAAGGGTCAGTTCTCGGAGCGATCCTATTCAACTTATTGATAAATGATCTGGAGAAAGGGGTAAACAGTGAGGTGGCAAAGTTTGCAGATGATACTAAACTGCTAAAGATAGTTAAGTCCAAAGCAGACTGAAGAACTTCAAAAAGATCTCACAAAACTAAGTGATTGGGCAACAAAATGGCAAATGAAATTTAATGTGGATAAATGTAAAGTAATGTACATTGGAAAAAATAACCCCAACTATACATACAATATGATGGGGGCTAATTTAGCTACAACAAGTCAGGAAAAAGATCTTGGAGTCATCGTGGATAGTTCTCTGAAAATGTCCATGCAGTGTGCAGAGGCGGTCAAAAAAGCAAATAGGATGTTAGGAATCATTAAAAAGGGGATAGAGAATAAAACTGAGAATATATTATTGCCCTTATATAAATCGATGGTACGCCCTCATCTTGAATACTGCATACAGATGTGGTCTCCTCATCTCAAAAAAGATACTGGCACTAGAAAAGGTTCAGAAAAGGGCAACTAAAATGATTAGGGGTTTGGAACGGGTCCCATATGAGGAGAGATTAAAGAGGCTAGGACTCTTCAGCTTGGAAAAGAGGAGACTAAGGGGGGATGAGAGGTATATAAAATCATGAGTGATGTGGAGAAAGTGGATAAGGAAAAGTTATTTACTTATTCCCATAATACAAGAACTAGGGGTCATCAAATGAAAATTGGCAGCAGATTTAAAACAAATAAAAGGAAGTTCTTCTTCATGCAGCGCACAGTCAACTTGTGGAACTCCTTACCTGAGAAGGTTGTGAAGGCTAGGACTATAACAGCGTTTAAAAGAGAACTGGATAAATTCATGGTGGTTAAGTCCATTAATGGCTATTAGCCAGGACGGGTAAGGAATGGTGTCCCTAGCCTCTGTCTGTCAGAGGATGGAGATGGATGGCAGGAAAGAGATCACTTGATCATTGCCTGTTAGGTTCACTCCCTCTGGGGTACCTGGCATTGGCCACTGTCGGTAGATAGGATACTGGGCTAGATGGACCTTTGGTCTGACCTGGTACGGCCTCTCTTATGTTCTTAAGAACAAAGATTATCACTGCCCTGAAGAGTTTTGCCTTCTGGGGTTTGGGTCTTTAGATTTTGTGTTTTCAGGGTTTTGTCCACAACTGAAAATAGAAAATTGTTAAAAGAAAAAAGGAAAGGCTGAATTTTTCATATAAACATATGATTGCAGGAGCTGGGGCTTAAAATTGCAAGAGTTGGCTATACTGTGGACACCCCCAAAATGAATCAAATCAATAAAAAGGCCAGTATTGGAAATAAATGTTCATTTTTTAAACTTCAAACATTTTAAAATGCTAATCAAGACCTCCACAATTAAGATTTAGAGGAGGACATAAACCTGTGCAAATAGCTTTAGCAATGAGTGGAAGTGAAAGAAAAGATGTACCTTTGAACATAAGAACTGCCATACTGGGTCAGACCAGAGGTCCATCAAGCCAGTACCCTGTCTTCCGATAGTGGCCAATGACAGATGCCCTAGAGGGAAAGAACAGAACAGGTAATCATCAAGTGATCCATCCCCTGTGGCTTATTCACAGCTTCTGGCAAACAGAGGCTAGGTACACCATCCCTGCCCATCCTGGCTAATGGCCATTGATGGACCTATCCTCCATGAATTTATCTTTAACGCTGTTATAGTCTTGGCCTTTACAACATCCTCTGGCAAAGAGTTCCACAGGTTGACTGTATGTTATGTCAAGTAATACTTCCTTTTGTTTATTTTAAACCTACTGCCTCTCAATGTCCTTTGATGACCCCTAGTTTTTGTTTTATGAGAAGGAGTAAACACTTCCTTATTTACTTTCTCCACAAGTCATGATTTTAATAGACCTCTATCATATCCCTGCTCAGTTGTCTCTTTTCCCAGCTGAAAAGTCCCAGTCTTATTAATCTCTGCTCATAATCTCTCATCTGTGCTCCAAACCCTTATTCTTTTTTGTTGTCCTTTTCTGAACTTTTCCAAATTCAAATACATCTTTTCTTTTTTTAGATGGGGCAACCACATCTGCATGCAGTAATCAAGATGTGGGCATACCATGGATTTCTATAGAGGCAATATGATACTTTGTCTTGTTATCTATCCCTTTTTAATGATGGCCAACATTCTGTTAGCTTTTTTTGACTGCCACTGCACATTGAGTGGATGTTTTCAGAGAACTATCCACAATGACTCCAAGATCTCTTTCTTGAGTTGTAACAGCTAATGTATAGTTGGGATTATGTTTTCCAATGTGGATTACTTTGCATTTATCAACATTGAATTTCATCTGCCATTTTTTACTCAGACACCCAGTTTTATCCTTATCGTTCTTTATTTGGTGGTTAGTAAATAAGAAAATGTTATCTCTCTCTCTAGATTGGATGAGTCAACTCTATAGAGACAGAGAGAGAAAAAAAAATAACTGTCATATGTTTTAACTTCCAAATAAAAAATAAGGATATATATGTGTGAAAATGCTCCTGAAAAGTCATTTTCCTTTAATTCTCACTTTGCCTCTGTTATGTTAAATGTGTAATAATTAAAGATGAAGTGACTGCACTACAGATACCTGTGATGACACAAGGCAAAGTGTAGCTTTACATTATCTCTCTGTTAAGAAACTAGGAGTACCTGTCTAATACTGATCTAAATGTTTAAGACCAAGCCAGCTCTATCATTGGCGTAAAGTGGGTGCAGCCCCAGTGAAATCTGCTAGGCTTCACCCAGTTACAGCCGTGGTGGATTTGGCACAATGTGTGTTTTGCATGCTACCCAAAGCTATTTGAATAAAATGGATGACATACACTCACTTTAAACTTGTCTAACATTGTTCTAATTCCTTATTTCATTCAGACAAACAGATGGACTCCTAAAGCCCATCCATCAATTTATAATCTGCTAGCATTTCTTTTGATAAGTGCTAACATGATAGTCCTACTTCTGCTGATTGCATTACCTTTACCCTTAATACATTTTCTGCCCACTTTATAATTTGCTGATACATTTGACAGTTAATCCACTAACATTAATGTGGCTTACATTACCTTGTAGTAAGTAGAAACTCTTTTCTATCCAAAGTCTTTTTGTACTCATAAATGTTGAGCACATTTGTTTCAAGTGATTTGTGGAAAATTCAAAACTGAGCAGAAAGTCAATAGCCTGTAACAATTTCTGAACAAATGATTCAGGGTTATAGCTTAGTGTTTTTCCTATTGAAAAATGTAGTAAATTTGCTCTTCCTAGCAATAACCATCCTAATTTTAAATCTTTACTTCTGAAAAGGAAAATTGAAGTTGACATTAGTATGCAGTGCCTTATCATAATTGTATTTGTGTCTCCACCTCAATTTTTATCAATATATTCATTGCTTAATAACATTGTTTCATTAGTAGGCTCATTTTAATATAACACAATTACTGCAGGAAAGCTCATATAGGCAGAAGTTTATTTGTATCATTCACGAATGGTGGTGAATTATTCAAGGTTTTGTTTATTATATAGACAAATTTCATCAGCTGTTTATGAGTTTTTAATGTATTTTTAAAAGTACCTTTTACTGCTTGCATACAATGATACACAGACAATAAGGGGAAAGCAATTTGTATCAAGACAGAAGTACTGCAGTGATGGGTATTACCGAAGACCATAAAGTATACAGACAAAATAAACTGGGCTAAATTCTGTCATGTCTTATACTTTTAGACAGAGGGATTGCAAAGGGAGTAAATATTGGCCCATTTCTTAATTTAAAAAATTGTAAATTTTTCAAAAGCATCTAGAGTGACTTAAGAGCCTGAGTGTTTTCAAAAGTGATTTAGGAACCTTGGAGCCTAAGTCCTACTGACTATCCATAGTTCATGCAAATCTGCCTCATTCTCCATATCTGAGCTATGAGAACCATCCATACTGTTTACAGCTTTCTTCTTCTGTCTCAGAGTCCTTCCAGGTTATCAGTGTTTTCACTGACACATCTTTGCCTGCCTCTCTCAGAGAGAAATAAATCTCCTCCCTTTCTGCCAGGGGCACCTTTTTAACCAGAAAGGGTCTTCTGATCTTCTAGGATTCCAGTCTTGGCAAAATAAAACCTGTTAACTTTGCTGGGGCTTGGAAGTAGCTTCTCCAAGTAAGGGCCACATTGTTCTGCTAGCTGCTTTGAAGGTGCATACCTGGAACTGTTGTATCTGAATGGTTGATGTATCTTTCCTTCCTAGTTCTGTAACAATCTCTTTATAGCTTTCTTTGATTTAGCTCCATGCATTCACAGCAACATACAAGAAAACTGAGTCAAACTTAATATTCATAGGAAATCATGCAGGAATTTTCCCCCTTAATCATACATCTCAAGAGTGTACACCAGGCCACACCTTTGGACATATTGGTCTCTCTTACCCCTCACTCCGACATTCCTAACTTACATGGTGCCACTCTAAGAGGGAAAATGTAGTTGTGTCATTGCATGACACTTAATACATAAATATGATAGAACTGCAATGGTTAACCTACTACATAATTATGCACTATATAAATATCAAGTATGTTTTATTTTTTGATCTTATGTAACTTAATATATGATAATACACAGTTCACATTTAGCACTTTTCACCAAAGGATTTCAAAGTGCTTAAATATTCAGTAAGAGGTAGAACAGCTCTGGGAAGTAAGGAAGTATTTTACAGATGGGCAAACTGAGGTACAGCACAGCTGGAAACATAGCCCAAGTGTCCTGACTTTCAGCTACTTGCTTTAAGCATCAGAGAACATCCTTCCCCGTATAAATTATTTTATGTTGAAAACACTGAAGTATCTGCTGTTTGGTGAAAGTCAGTGAAAACCATGAAAACCGGGGGAGGTACTGGATGACTGGAAAAAGGCTAATGTAGTTCCCATCTTTAAAAAAGGGAAGGGGGAGGATCTGGGGAACTACAGCCTCACCTCAGTCCCTGGAAAAATCATGGAGCAGGTCCTCAAGGAATCAATTCTGAAGCACTGAAAGGAGAGGAAAGTGATCAGGAACAGTCAGCATGGATTCACCAAGGACAAGTCATGCCTGACTAACCTAATTACCTTCTATGATGAGATAACTGGCTCTGTGGATGAGGGGAAAGCAGTGGACATGCTATTCCATGACTTTAAAGCTTTTGATACGGTCTCCTACAGTATTCTTTGTGGCAAATTAAAGTAGTATGGGCTGGATGAATGGACTATAAGGTGGATAGAAAGCTGGCTAGATTGTCGGGCTCAACGGGTAGTGATCAATGGCTCCATGTCTAGTTGACAGCAGGTATCAAACGGAGTGCCCCAAGGGTCGGTCCTGCGGCCGGTTTTGTTCAATATCTTCATTAATGATCTGGAGGATGGCGTGGACTGCACCCTCAGCAAGTTTGAAGATGACACTAAACTGGGAGGGGTGGTAGATACTCTGGAGGGTAGGGATAGGATACAGAGGGACCTAGACAAATTAAAGGATCGGGCCAAAATAATCTGAGGAGGTTCAACAAGGACAAATGCAGAGTCCTGCACTTAGGACGGAAGAATCCCATGCACTGCTACAGACTAGGGACCAAATGGCTAGGCAGCAGTTCTGCAGAAAAGGACCTAGGGGTTACAGTGGACGAGAAACTGGATATGAGTCCACAGTGTACCCTTGTTGCCAAAAAGGCTAATGGCATTTTGGGCTGTATAAGTAGGGGCATTGCCAGCAGATCGAGGGACGTGATCATTCCCCTTTATTCGACATTGGTGAGGCCTCATCTGGAGTACTGTGTCCAGTTTTGGGCCCCACACTACAAGAAGGATGTGGAAAAATTGGAAAGAGTCCAGCGGAGGGCAACAAAAATGATTAGGGGACTGGAGCACATGACTTATGAGGAGAGGCTGAGGGAACTGGGATTGTTTAGTCTTCAGAAGAAAAGAATGAGGGGGGATTTGATATCTGCTTTCAACTACCTGAAGGGGTGGGGGGTTCCAACGAGGATGGAGCTCGGCTGTTCTCAGTGGTGGCAGATGACAGAACAATGAGCAATGGTCTCAAGTCTAGGTTGGATATTAGGAAACACTATTTCACTAGGAGGGTGGTGAAGCACTGGAATGCGTTACCTAGGGAGGTGGTGGAATCTCCTTCCTTGGAGGTTTCTAAGGTCAGGCTTGACAAAGCCCTAGCTGGGATGATTTAGTTGGTGATTGGTCCTGCTTTGAGCAGGGGGTTGGATTAGATTATCTTCTTCCAACCCTTATATTCTATTAATTTCTATGCACACACCTGTGCTCTCGCTGAGTTCTACTCACTTATAGGTAGCCTGAAAATCAAATGTACAGCCAAAATACCTGCATTACACAATGGACCTTGATTCACCACCATCTTTCTCCAGCTTTATGCCAGTGCAGTTTTAATGCTTTACATGTGGTTACAATAGTGAAAAGACTGAAGTAACACTTCATATTTTTTTCTGATTTGCAAACCAGTCCAATAGCCGGGTCTGCAAATTGCAAAAACAGCTGAGAACATCAGGGACAGAATCTAGTCATGCATAGAGATCAGCCAAATGTTTTGATTTAAGCACTTATTTCAGCATCTGGTGCTTAATATTTTTTGTATGAATACAGGTGAAAGAGCAGGAAAATAAACAGACCAGGTCCCTGTAGGTTTGTCTTTCACATTTCATAATCAGAACGTTCTTGTGCAGACTTCAACATGACAGCTTATTAAATTCTCTCTTGTTTTGATTTGTCAAAATTGTTGAAATCCCCAGAGCCAAAAGCTTTTTTTAATAGGAGCTAGAATAAAAGAGCAATAGAAATTGACATAAGAATAAATGAAAATGTATTAAACAGTCATTGCAACCTATGTACAAGACCGTTCTCATTAAGTTTTCTTTTCAATCAGAAAATAAGATAGAAAATAGTTATGATAAACATTCGGCTGAAATGTTCTCTATATATGGAAATTTATGATTTGACATTTACCTTTGTGAGTGAGAAGACACTTCAGTTCACAAGTGGCAAAGCAATGAAGAAATTGAAGACTCTTCACTAGTGAAGACAAGTGACACAGCAAGCCAGAGGCATCACCATGGGTGAAAATGATTCTTGTACAAGGGGTCTGATTCTTGAACACAGGTCTATGTGATCATTCAAGTGCCTCTTAAACCATATTTTTGAGGGTTTAACTGGAACTTAAGTTGTGCATAGGTCTTGTGCTAACCTTCTGTACAGAGAAGAATTCCATCCCAAAATGCTATAATTCTGTTCTAGTCTAGTCTATATAGGTTATTATACCATGCTTATTACCATAGTATCTGAGCACCTTCCAGTCGTGCATTATCAATGAGTCTAACATCAGTCATTGTTGTTTGCTTTTCTTATCTTCTCCCCAGACTGAACATTTGGTTTTGGGATTTTTTTTAAATTAAAAGTGCACTTGGAGTGGAAGGTGGTGAGATTTGTGACAGCCCTAAATTCCTGTCTTGGTCTGGCCCCTGGGAAAGCTCTGTCCATACCAAATTCATCCCTCATATATACAGGTACAAACACTATATATTGAAATCAATGGAGTTTAACCGGTTTAGACCATAACTGAATTTAGCCTTATAGATTTTTACTTCTTCCAAAATTGGGGTCTTGTAGGTCATGACTCCACATGAAGTCTGATTGGAATGGAGTGACTCAGCATTTTACCTGCAGTTTACAAACTGTGCTCTGCTGTTGTACTTCTGTGATGTACTAAATACCATTGGCCTAACTTTGATCTCAGGTAAATCAGAAGTAACTATTGAAGTCAGTGGCATTAGATAAATGTAAAGCTGGTAAGATAGAAGAATCAGCTCCTGGATTTTATTTGGTATTTTTACTATCTGATGTTACATGAAAATATTGTAGTGTACCTAAACTAAAGGCAATTGCAAGCTATTCTCCCAGCCTTTCCTTGTCTGCCTCACATTTGCTTTTTCCTTTCTAAAAAAATCAGTGGAAACCCTGATTACTTTCTGTACATTCAGCATAAGCCAAGTAGAAGCATTGGCCAATTACAATGGATTCGTATTACTGGGTGTAGTGCGTAGGAAATAAATGCAATGTGCCTCTCCCGGCAGTGATCTAATTACCTTATTAAAATATTCCAGGGTACCAAATATTGTCCCCAGAACTTACAGCCATAGTTCTGCTATGCAGTGTTCCAGTGCAGTATCTCAGCCTTTTAACAAGATATGCATTATTTGATAATTTGTCAGCCATTAGTTTAGTAGTTAGGTTAATTTCTGTGACTAGATGAGAACTATATTTTTGGAAAATGTAAACTTTGCTACAAATTCTGATGTCTTCAAGATACCAAAATGAAGTCCCTATCTACAGTAAATTGCCCAAGTAATACTAGATGTTTTGTGATGCTGTTGGGTATAGTCAGTGTACATATTGTAACTATAATTAAGTATTTAAAGATATGTAGAGAATTACATTAAACTTTGTTAAAAGAAAATTAAGGTGACTGAATCAAGCACTGTGAAGTTAGGAAATGACAGAATTAAGACTGCAATCTTAATTTAGCTCCCTTATATGTATGTAGTGTGATAACATTGTCCCCAGCATTACATTGGAATCTGTGGGAGATCCAGGAATAGAATCCAGCTCTTTTTTTGTATCTAAATTTCTTAGGTTTTAAAAAAGAAAACTGGGGAAAATAACAACTCACCAGTTCCATCTTATGAAACCATATTGAGCACCACTGCCACCCCTACCCCAAACCTTGATACATTTGCTGAACCCTGTTCCACAGCTCTTTGTATGCTTTGTCTTAGGCCTTGATGCAGCAAGAAACCACATCCTTTCCACCCGCACAAATCCCAGCTGATATCACTGGGCTCCACCCAGGTATAGAAATCTTTGTGTATGGAGCTCATTGCAGGATCAGGGCCATAGAGTTAATCTTCTTGGGGTATGTCTCCTGGCTATAATCCTGAAAATATTTATGCATGGTGTAACAAAGCTCCAACCTTGTCTCAGTGGGTCCCGTGCTTCCAGGCAGACTACACTAGCCTCAGAGGCTCACTGTGACCCTCTATGTAGCCCTTCTCTCTCTCAAGGCAAAAGTCACAGCCTGTTGAGCCATTTTTCATCATAAGCCAGAAAGGGAGGTGGGAAGAAGCAACCCTCCCTTGCACAGTCTCTGTGACAGTCTCATAGTCTCTGTGATTAATCAGGGAGATAGTGCCAGAGGAAGCCCAGGAATGCCCTCTACTCCGGGTTCCAACCCAGGGACCCTAATAGTAGCAACTATTGGTAGCTGTTTTGAAATAAGATGAGTACAATTCCCTGGGTCACTTCCTCAACATCTACTTCACCCTTACCTCAGTGCCTTCTGCCTGATAGGGTTTGTCCTGCCCAGTTTCTCCAGCAGCTCCTGACATGCATGCCTAATTTACTAACTGGGAGGCTTTTAACTAGTTCCAGCCAGCTCTTGATTGGCTTCAGATGTCTCAATCAACTTAGCTATCTCCACTGCTTTCTAGAATTATCTTAATTGGCCCCAGGTGTCTTGATTAACCTGGAGCAACTGCCATTTGGTTACCTGGTAACAGGAATTTGTTTAGCTTGGGGTTAACATACCTGTTCCTCACTACTTTCCTACAGTCATCTGGCCTTGCCCCATCACAATGGTCTTAATTCTATTACCATAGAATAGCGTAGAATCAAATGAAGTAAAAATCTTACATGAACCAAACTGTACCTTAGAATCTCTATGGGTAGTAATTCCACGCTTGAATAATAAGAATATACCAGTAGGGATATATTACAGACCACCTGACCAGGATGGTGATAGTGACTGTGAAATGCTCAGGGAGATTAGAGAGGCTATTAAAATAAAAAAACTCAACAATAATGGGAAATATCAACTATGAACATATTGACTGGGTATATATCACCTCTGGAAGGAGTGCAGAGATAGTTTCTTGACACCTTAAATGGCTGCTTCTTGGAGCAGCTAGTCCTGGAGCCCACAAGATGAGTGGCAATTCTTGATTTAGTCCTAAGTGGAGCACAGGATCAGGTCCAAGAGGTGAATTTAGCTGGACCGCTTGGTAATAGTGACCATAATATAATTAAATTTAATATCCATGTGGCAAGGAAAACACCAGAGCACCCCAAGGCTGTAGCATTTAATTTCAGAAAGGGGAATTACACAAAAATGAGGAGGTTAGTTAAACAGAAATTAAAAGGTACAGCACCAAGAGTAAAATCCCTGCAAGTTGCATGGAAACTTTTTAAAGATACCATAATAGAGACTCAACTTAAATATATACCCCAAATTAAAAAACACACTAAGAGAACCAAAAAAGAACCACCCTGGCTAAACAACAAAGTAAAAGAAGCAGTGAGAGGCAAAAAGACATCCTTTAAAAAGTGGAAGTTAAACCTAATGAGGAAAATAGAAGCAGGAAGCCTGCTAAACAACCAGTGGGACCACTGGATGATCAAAATGCTAAAGGAGCACTTATGGACAATAATGCCATTGAGGAGAAATGAAATGAATTATTTGCATCAGTCTTCACAGTTGAGGATGTGAGGGAGATTCTCAAACTTGAGCCATTCTTTTAGGTGACAAATCTGAGGAACTGTGCCAGATTGAGATCTCATTAGAGGAGGTTTTGGAACAAATTGATAAACTAAACAGCAATAAGTCACCAGGACCACATGGTATTTACTCAAGAGTTCTGAAGGAACTCAAATGTGAAATTGCAGGACTACTAACTGTCATCTGTAACCTATCATTTAAATCAGCTTCTGTACCAAATGACTGGAGGAGGGATAATATGATGCCAATTTTTAAAAAGGGCTCCAGAGGAGACCCCGGCAATTACAGGCCGGTAAGCCTGATTTCAGTACTGGCTGAACTTGTTGAAACTATTTTCAAGAACAAAATGGTCAGATACATAGTTGAACATAATTTGTTGGGGAATAGTCTACACAGTTTTTGTAAAGGGAAATCATGCCTTACGAATCTACTAGAATTATTTGAGGGGGTCAACAAGCATGTGGACAAGGGGATCTAGTGGATATAGTGTAATTTAGATTTTCAGAAAGCCTTTGATAAAGTCCCTCACCAAAAGCTCTTAAGCAAAGAAAGCAGCCATGGGAAAAGAGGGAAGAATAGGAAACAAAGGATAAGAATAAATGGTCAATTTTCAGAATGTGGAAAGGTAAATAGTGGTATCCCCCAGGGGTCTGTATAGGGCCCAGTCCTATTTAACATATTCATAAATGATATGGAAAAAGGAGTAAACAGTGAGGTGGTAAAATTTGCAGATGATACGAAACTATTCAAGATATTTAAGTCCTAGGCAGATTGCGAAGTCACAAAAGGATCTCTCAAAATAGACTGGGCAACAAATTGGCAGATGAAATTCAATGTTGATAAATGCAAAGTAATGCACATGGGAAAACATAGTCCCAACTGTGTATAGAAAATGATGGGGTCTAAATTAGCTGTTATCACTCAAAGAGATCTTTGAGTCATTGTGGATAGTTCTCTGAAAACATACACTCAATGTGCAGCGGCAGTCAAAAAGTGAAGAGAATGTTGGGAATCATTAAGAAAGGGATAGGTAATAAGACAGAAAATATCATATTGCCTCTATATAAATCCATGGTACACCCACATCTTGAATACTACGTGCAGATGTGGTCACCCTATCTCAAAAAAGATATATTGGACTTCAAAAAGGTTGAGAAAAGGGCAACAAATGATTAGGGGGTGTGGAACATCTGCCATATGAGGAGAGAGTAATAAGGCTGGGACTTTTCAGCTTGGAAAAGAGACAACTAATGGGGGACATGATAGAGGTCTATAAAATCATGACTGGTTTTGAGAAAATAAATAAGAAGTGTTATTTACTCTTTCTGATAACACAAGAACTAAGGGCCACCAAAAGAAATTAATCAGCAGCAGGTTTAAAACAAACAAAAGGAAGTATTTTTTTTTCCACACAATGCACAGTCAACCTGTGGAACTCCTTGCCAGAGGATGTTGTGAAGGGAAGACTATAACAGGGTTCAAAAAAGAACTTCATAGAGGTTAGGTAAATTCATAGAGTTTAGGTCCATCAATGGCTATTAGCCAGGATGGGTAGGGATGGTGTCCCTACTTCTGTTTGCCAGAAGCTGGGAATGGGTGACAGGGGATGGATGACTTGATTACCTGTTCTGTTCATTCCCTCTGGGTCAGCTAGCATTGACCACTGTTGAAAGACAGGATACTGGGCTAGATGGACCTTTGGTCTGACCCAGTATGGCCGTTATTATGTTATTATGTTCCCTGAGTAATCCCATTGATTTCTATGGAACTAGTCAGAATGGTAAAGTTAAGTGTATGTAAGTATTTTGAGGATGGGAACCTATGTTTTTATGGCATTTAGTACAATGAAGCCCAGATACTGACAGGGGCCTTTAGCCAATGCTGTACACAAATACAAAAAATACTAAGTAATAACTAGCAGTCACTATAAAGAAGAAATTCAGAGCAACTTAACTGTTAATGAGAAATAAAGAATCTCCTAGAATGTTTGGCGAAGTGATACGGATATTTATGAATATCAAAGAAAAGTAAAATCCATCTTTCAGTTGGCAACTCAACTTGAACTATTACATTTCCAAGTTGTTTGAATTTTACATGCATTTAATACTCCCTGTGAATGCTTTCCTTTAAGCAGATCCCAAATAGGGATAAATGTTCTTAGGGAAAGCAGGAGAATATTTTCCCTATGTTTGTTATGTGTAAGTACAAAAATGATTCAGAAGATGTGAAAAATAATAACCATTTAATATTCAGCTTGGGTTGAGAAGAAATTTAATGTGACATTTATAAGGAATGACATTCTCATTAATGAACTTTGAAATTCTCTAATTTTATAATACAACAAAATGGCATGACAGTATTGTTACTTATCCACATACTGTTGCAGTTATTTGGATTAATTAAATTAGGATTTCTTAACACTGACATAATGAGTATTTCTGACCATATATTAGGAATACAGTAGAACCTCAGTTACAAACAACAGAGTTACAAATTGACCAGTCAATCACACATCTCATTTGGAACCAGAAGTACACAATCAGGCAGCAGAGACAAAATAAAAAAAGCAAATACTGTACAGTACAGTACTGTGTTAAACATAAACTACTAAAAATATAAAGAGAAAGTTTAAAAAAATTGTTTGACAAGGTAAGGAAACTGTTTCTGTGCTTGTTTATTTAAATTAAGATGGTTAAACACAGCATTTTTCTTCCGCATAGTAAAGTTTCAAAGCTGTATTAAATCAATGTTCAGTTGTAAACTTTTGGAAGAACAACCATAATGTTTTTTTCAGATTTACGCACATTTCAGAATTATGAACAACCTCCATTCCCGAGGTATTCGTAACTGAGGTACTACTGTATGACCAGGTTGAAAAATTAAAAATTACTATAGTATCTTGCAATTTAGTTTGTTATACATTATATGATCTGTATTTCACTGAATATCACATATGTCCCCTCTATTCATATTTGAGGTTTTTTTATTTTTCCTCAATTAACAGGAGCCTAATATGTTTTTTAATTGTATAAAGTTTACATTAACTATTTTTGTTTCATTCCTTTTAAACTGTTCTGATGATTTGATAAAAAGGATCACTTCTTATTTTGTCACAATATATGGCTAAATCAATATCAGTTTTTATGTTACTCAGTTTAGTTCACTTTTTCCCAAAATGAGTTTATATCTCAGACATCTTTAATCTCTGATGCTTTAATTGTATGGATCTCTTTTTTGTGCTTACTGATTCGATCGGTGTTCTGATAATCATTTCTTTCTCTCTTTTATTTCCTGAATCTCTTTTCCCTAATTATAAAACCTTTTATGTGAAGATGTATAGTAGCTATCAACCCATAGAGAAGTACTAAAGCGAGTGAGTATATCTATTAGCCTTTGTAGTTACTAATTTATGTTTTGCCTTTTTGGAAATAGCAGTTATGTGCCAATAAAAGCCCAGGGACCGAGGCATACCCCAGTGCCGGGGGAACATTGTGTGTGGGGGGGAAGGAACCCCCAAAGGAAACTTATGAAAACTATCTACACGGACTATAAAGAACTACTCTACTACCACATACACTAATTATTTATACAAAAAAGGACACTGCGAAGCATGCACTTGCAAATGCGAGAGCAGTGGGGAGTTCCAGCTAACTGTCACAGGCAATAAGAAGGAACTGAGGGGGTGGTGATCGATGCACTGGGGGGATGATTTAGTAGGTCTAATAAAGACCTGCTAAATCGACCACAGATTGCTCTACCGTCGACTCTGGTACTCCACTGGAACAAGAAGCGTAAGGGAAGTCAATGGGAGAGTTGACTCAGAGTGGTGTAGAGACCACAGTAAGTCGACCTAAACTATGTCAACTCCAGCTATTTTATTCACCTAGCTGGAGTTGCATAACATAGGTCATCTCACCTCCGTAGTGTAGACAAGGCCTAATTCACATTCTTTCTCATACTGTATCTATAGGTATTTAGAAGAAATCTGTATAAACAGTGATAATAAAGCATATGTGGAATCCATGGTCCTTTTCTTCCCCACTCCTGTCTCCTATGAGCCGCAGTGGACTTTCAGTAGAAGTTGCTCTATGGTTACTTTCAATTTACTCCATTTCAAAATCTAAACTGGGAGCGTTAACCATCTGACATTTAAGGAAAGCAAGCAGGAAGCTGTGACTTCTCTACTAATCAAAACTTTAGTATGATCTGCCCCCATGCTCTCCTTACATCATGTAAATGACAAACATCTTAATACAGAACAGAGGGAGGAATGGATTGTGAAGTGACAGCACCAGAGCATTCTCCTACCTTCTTTGGGATCTTGGAGAAGCCACTTAACATAAGCACTGCAGAATTCTGGATAGTAATGATTTAAGGGGTGGAGTTGGGTGCTATTGCTTTTTATAGCTTGTGTAACCTACACCAGGAGAGTGTGCATCTTTGCCTCCTGCTAGTAGTTAATCCACAAAGAGGTTAAGACTGTAGGTACCCAACAACAGAGGTGCTCCTTTAGCTCATTCAATAAGAGCTTATACTTTTAAGACTATAGGCCCCGGGTTCAAATCCCCAATGGGGCTCATTACAAAAGCAGTGCACCAAAGTGAGGCTTGACCTCTATTCGGTCCAAATGCATGAGCTTTCCCAGGCAAAAGATGTAACCCAAACTGTCTACTGGTCTAAGGGTCTATCATCAATTGAACCTAAGCCTCCACACTCCTGTCCATCTAATCCCCTCCCCACAGGTTATTAGTTCTCGGGCAGAGATAGACATGTAACACTGCTCTACAGCCAAAATGCTTTTGAAATAAATGTAGTCAAACTTTACTAATTCTGGGTCACTGAGAACGAAAATGATGCTTAAAATTGTTGATTGGCTCCAGTTTTCAAGATATGCTATTGGGTCAGTATATACGACCCTTGACTTGGGAATGGCGGCGGATAAGTGAGTTATAAAGGGAAGGGATCTCAATTTAAACCAGAAATAACTAAAATACATCTTTGACTGGATCTATGAATAAATCTATGACTGGTTTTGGACAGTACTTGCTTTTTAGGCAAAACAATGAATGATGCAATCTGAAGCTGGTATTGCGTCACACATGATATGAATTGCATCATGTTATTCCTAGAAGTCATGGATGATGCAATCATAACGAAGCTTACATCACTCTGCTGAACAAATTGCCCTATATCAGCTCTCGAAATCATACTGTGCCGTGCTCTCTTATTTGTCAGTGTTTGATTTTGCAAAGCGACACATTTCTGTTTAGCCAAAGTGAGCAGAGATGCCTCGTACTTGTGTGAACAGTGCAGATAACTTCTGCTATGTTTGTGGTGAAGTGACTTTTGCATCACAAAAGCGCAGTATAACCACTATGGTTAAGAAAGCCTGTCACCTTTATTTTGGCTGCAAAATTGGAAATCAGGACAAGAGGTGGGCCCCACACATATGCTGCAACACTTGTGCAACAAATCTTCACCAGTGGTTGAACAGGAAAAGGAAATCGATGCCTTTTGCAGTGCCAATGATTTGGAGAGAGCCAACAGATCATACCTGCAATTGTTACTTCTGCATGGTGCCTCCAGTTGAGAAAGGTGTGTCAAAGAAGAAAAAGTGGACTGTGCATTATCCAAACATTCCATCAGCTATACGCCCAGTACCCCACGGAGAAGGACTGCTGGTTCCTGATGCACCAGAATCATTCTCACTTGAGTCAGACGAGGAAGAGGAAGAGGATGAAACTTCTGGTCCTGAACCATCAATGTCACAGGACCCACACTTACTCCATCCTCCTCCTCTGAGCCACACCTCATAACACAAGGTGAACTGAATGGCCTTGTCAGGGATTTGGAACTACCCAAGAGTAAGGCAGAGCTGTTTGGCTCCAGACTACAGCAATAGAATCTCCTGGCAGGTGATGTTAGTGTTTCCATGTTCCGTGACGTCAAAAGGATCTTGTCCCATTCTTCTTCATGGAAGGTGATCTTGTAGCCTGCAACAACATCGATGGTGTGATGGCAGCCCTCAACATCGTTCATGATCCAGATGAGTGGAGACTGTTCATTGATTCATCGAAGACGAGTCTTAAAGCTGTTTTACTGCATAATGGCAATGTTTTGCCATCAATTCCAGTTGGTCATGCAGTCCATATGAAGGAAACCTATGACAACATGAAACAACTTTTGAGGTGCATAAACTATGACCAACATCAGTGTCAGCTTTGTGACAATTTGAAGGTTGTTGCTCTCTTGCTTGGTCTGCAGACTGGATACACAAAGTACTGCTGTTTTCTCTGCGAATGGGATAGTCGTGCAAGAGAATCCCACTACATCAAGAAAGATTGGCCACTCCGACAGTCATTGGAGCCTGGGAGGAAAAGTGTTCAGCATCCACCACTTGTTGAATCAAGGAAGATTTTGTTACCACCCTTGCACATCAAGCTGGGTCTGATGAAGAACTTTGTCAAGACCATTGACAAAACACAAGCAGCTTTCAAGTACCTCCATGGAAAATTTCCAAGGTTAAGTGAAGCTAAGATGAAGGAAGGTGTCTTTGTTGGTCCTCAGATTCATGAACTTCGAGATGATGCATTTGAGCATGCACTGCGTGGCAAGGAAAAGACGGTATGGAAAGCCTTCCAGTTAGTGGCAATACATTTTCTGGGAAACAACAAGGCAGACAACTACAGGTTGTTGGTGGAAAACCTCCTCAAAGCATACAAAAGCTTTGGTTGCAATATGTCACTAAAGATACATTTTTTGCACTATCATCTAGATTTTTTTCCACCGAACTGCGGACAATGGAGAAATGCTATCTGGGCAAATGGAGCCCATCAATGCTTGCAGACTGTTGCTGGACAGTGACAAGAGGTGCTCCATTTAATGAATACAAGAGACAAGCCAAGAAGTGCCAAGTAGACACTGAATAGGACTAAACTATGTACATAATAGTTTGTGGCCTTTTGTTTCATTTATATAACCCTTTTGCTGATTTTTAAAGTGTTACATAAACAGGACAGGTGAAATATTATCATGTAAAGCAACCATAAACACATGAAAAGACCTAGGTTTACAATTTATGATTAAAACTCTACTATCTACACAATATACATAGACATAAAATGTAAAAACTTAAATATCTTAGAAACAGTAGCCAATCAGTTGTTTTAGTTGTCATATTTGAATTCAGCACATCAAAATATATAATAAATAGCACATTTTATCTCTGAAGCAGACGACTTCTCAAAAATTGTAGACCAGTGTAATCAGAAGCAAGGGTGGCATGTGACCCCCTCTAAGAATCCCCACCACCACCACCACCAATCAGAGGGTTTCAGCTCCATAGGATACCCCCCTAAAAGCAGGTTTGACCAATCAGGTCAAGTTCCAGGGTCAGATGATTTGTCCAGAAAAGGGTTGTGTATTCCCACCACTCTCTACCAGTTGGAGGGGGCTTTCCATTGGCCTTCTCAGAAGGGAAATGTGTACCAATCAGAATAGATATAACACAAGGATGTAGGCTGGAACTCGCAATCTCTGGAGCTCAACAGCTGGTCATTTGGCAGCACTACTCCCAGAAGGACCATCACTGTGTAGAATATGCCATCCTGTTTCAAGAGTATATTTTTCAGAAATCCTGAGAGGAAATGTGATCTGCTTCATCACCCCCATAAGAACTATGGAATTTGTTTTAGCTTGATTGCCTGTGAAGAAAGTGCTACATCAGCAACAGTTCTGAGGAGGAGGGAGAGGCCAAGGGAAGCCCTTTGGCTCAGTTTTTGACATATGATGAGGTGCAAGCACTCATGAAGCAGGCTGACAAGCATGATGGCTACCCATTGTCTAGCCCCATGGCAGAAGGCAACCACGGCTCGTTGGAGTTGCCATCAGACAAGGTGAATGGAGAAGACATTGCTTAGGTAAATAAACTATAAAAAGTGGCAATTAAGGATGAGGTGTAATAGGGTAGGAACTGACCTGCACTTGTGTATATTTAAAAATGGGGGACTTATAGCTGTTTGTTTTCTGTAAATCTCCTCAACAGTTATACTGATGCTTTGTCTTTGTTATTCTGCTGTTTTGTGTTGGAATGGTTGTTAAAGATTTCAGAACAGATTCTCAGTTTTTCGTTAGTTCTGTAGGCAGTGTCTCTGAAGCTCTGACTAGAGCTGGGATCGGCAACCTTTGGCACGCGGCCCACCAGGGTAAGCACCCTGGCTGACAGGGCCAGTTTGTTTACCTGCCGCATCCACAGGTTCGGTCGATCGTGGCTCCCACTGGCCGCGGATCGCCACTCCAGGCCAATGGGGGTGGCGGGAAGCGGCAGCCAGCACATCCCTCGGCCCGCGCTGCTTCCCGCCACCCCCATTGGCCTGGAGCGGTGAACCGTGGCCAGTGGGAGCCGTGATCGGCCGAACCTGCGGACGCGGCAGGAAAACAAACTGGCCCGGCCCGCCAGGGTGCTTACTCTGGCAAGCCGCATGCCAAAGGTTGCCAATCCCTGCTGAAGAGTTTTTAAATTCTATTCTTATCAGTCTAGTCATCTATAAAAAGAGGCAGCATTTAGTAGACCTGACTTACACTAGTACTAATCTGTGTTTTATGGGTGTATACTTACAGATGCAGAATCATTAGGGCAAGAAAGCTGCATGAGAAACTGGATGGTCATATCAAAACAAAATAGAGATGTGTTTGAACAGCATTTACAAGTCAACATGCAGGTGATACTTTATGGGGAGTAACAAGGTGGGTGTTTGTTTTTTCCAAACAGGGGACCCAAAGTATCCCACAACATTTCTCAGCCTGATTCACGATGAGCATTACTATGGGGCTGTGGATGTGAAAAAGTTGTTTGGTGTGAGAAATCATTGTGAGTTTTGCCACACTCTGCCCAGTGACAATCATGCTTGCAGATATCAGTGCCACCTCTTCTAGAGCACAATCTCACTGGAGATTTTCAAGAGCAAGTTAGACAAACACCTGTCAGGCATGGTCTAGATAATACTTAGCCCTGCCATGAATGGCGGGGACTGGAGTAGATGACCTCTTGAGATCCCTTCCAGTCCTGATTCAATGGTATGGGTGTGCATCTGAGAAGCCTTGACCTTGTATTGCATGTCCAAAGACTGTTTAAACAGTCACGTAGACTTGGCATCAAAAGAACAACTTAAGTCTGTCAAGCTTTATGTGAAAAGTGTCAGTCTTATGTGGACAAGGGACACAAATGCAAAAAGAGGAACTATAAGCAGTGAAAGGGTTTGATCTCCGGTGATATAGAGAGTCACTTGTGTTTCATGGACAACATTAGAAAGCCTGAATCATCAGAAAAGTGTATATAACAATTTGAATGCACTCAGGAGACAGGGCTACATGTGCACAATTATATTTTTGCTATGTCCCTAAAGCCTGAAAAACCCTAGGGGATGAATGTCTTTCTATCTTTAAGACGTTTATTGACAAAAAGTTCCAGGACTACACATTCACAGTGCACTATTCCAAAGGTTTTGATGTGTACTTCATTGTTAGACAGTTACTGAAGGAAAAGATGTGCATAGAAGTGATAACTCAGGGTAGTAAACTAATCAGTATGAAAGTTAAGGCCCTGGGCATTCAATTTTTTGACTCTAACTTCTTGCCTATGAAGCTTAACAAGTTACCACACCTGATGGGGTTTGAAGGTTATAAAGGGTATTTCCCACATTTTTTAACACTTAAAAAAGCCAAAATTATGTGGTGCCTATGCCAGGGGTGGAGCATTATCAGCATGATGCCTGAGAACAAAGCAGAATTTCTAGACTGGTAACCACACAATCAATATAAGACATTTGACTTGTACAAAGAACTCACATATTATTGTCAGCAGGATATCAAAATTTTGAGACAGGCCTGTATATTGTACAGAAAAGAGATTATTCAAATGACAGAGATGGGAGATATTGAAGAGAAATATCCTGATAAATTCAGAGAGATAAAAATGTCTATAGATCCTTTCCAGTATATAACACTCGGATCTGTCTACATGGATATGTACAGGTTTATATTTTTACAGGTCAGCACTTCTCCCTCCAGACAATTATCACAGACAGAGATATTCAACCCCAATTATTGAGTGACTGTTGTATACTGCTCAAAGAAAATATACAGATACAGCATGCAATACATGGGAAATAACAGGTGGGACCTTACTTTCTAGACAGTTGCACTGTCATTGATGGGAAACAGACAGACTTTGAATTTAACTGGCATTTTTTCCATGGCTATGTCACCTGTTATTGTGGGGGAAAATGCAGAACCCTATGACAGGGACAACCTTCAGGGGATTTGGGATTACAAGACACAGCTCAAAACTGATTATCTGAAATAACAAGGGTATGTAGTCAGGACCGCATGGGAGCATGAGTGGGAAGTGATGAGTGTGGATCTGATGCCTACGGATGCTCTTTTTATTTTTGGGTGGGGGGGACTAATGCTATTTGTCTAATTTGTGCTAAATTCATAGAATCATAAAATCATATAATATCAGGGTTGGAAGGGACCTCAGGAGGTTGTCTAGTCCAACCCCCTGCTCAAAGCAGGACCAATTCCCAACTAAATCATCCCAGACAGGGCTTTGTCAAGCCTGACCTTAAAAACCTCTAAGGAAGGAGATTCCACCACCTCCCTAGGTAACCCATTCCAGTGCTTCACCACCCTCCTAGTGAAAAAGTTTTTCCTAATATCCAACCTAAACCTCCCCCACTGCAACTTGAGACCATTACTCCTTGTTCTGTTATCAGGTACCACTGAGAACAGTCTAGATCCATGCTCTTTGGAACCCCCTTTCAGGTAGTTGAAAGCAGCTATCAAATCCCCTCTCATTCTCTTCTGCAGACTAAACAATCCCAGTTCCCTCAGCCTCTCTTCCTAAGTCATGTGCTCCAGCCCCCTAATCATTTTTGTTGCCCTCCACTGGACTCTTTCCAATTTTTCCACATCCTTTTTGTAGTGTGGGGCCCAAAACTGGACACAGTACTCCAGATGAGGCCTCACCAATGTCAAATAGAGGGGAATGATCACGTCCCTCGATCTGCTGGCAATGCCCCTACTTATACAGCCTAAAATGCCGTTAGCCTTCTTGGCAACAAGGGCACACCATTGACTCATATCCAGCTTCTCATCCACTGTAATCCCTAGGTCTTTTTCTGCAGAACTGCTTCCTAGCCATTCGGTCCCTAGTCTGTAACAGTGAATGGGATTCTTCCATCTTAAGTGCAGGACTCTGCACTTATCCTTGTTGAACCTCATCAGGTTTCTTTTGGCCCAATCCTCTAATTTGTCTAGGTCCCTCTGTATCCTATCCCTACCCTCCAGTGTATCTACCACTCCTCCCAGTTTAGTGTCATCTCCAAACTAGCTGAGAATGCAGTCCATGCCATCCTCCAGATCATTAAAGATATTGAACAAAATCAACTCCAGGACCGACCCTTGGGGCACTCTGCTTGAAACCGGCTGCCAACTAGACATGGAGCCGTTGATCACTACCCGCTGAGCCCGATGATCTAGCCAGCTTTCTATCCACCTTATAGTCCATTCATCCAGCCCATACTTCTTTAACTTGGTGGCAAGAATACTGTGGGAGACTGTATCAAAAGCTTTGCTAAAGTCAAGGAATAACACATCCACTGCTTTCCCCTCATCCACAGAGCCAGTTATCTCCTCATAGCAGGCAATTAGGTTAATCAGGCATGACTTGCCCTTGGTGAATCCATGCTGACTGTTCCTGATCACTTTCCTCTCCTTTCAGTGCTTCAGAATTCATTCCTTGAGGACCTGCTCCATGATTTTTCCAGGGACTGAGGTGAGGCTGACTGGCCTGTAGTTCCCCGGAGCCTCCTTCTTCCCTTTTTTAAAGATGGGCACTACATTAGCCTTTTCCAGTCATCCGGGACCTCCTCCGACCACCATGAGTTTTCAAAGATAATGGCCAATAGCTCTGCAATCACATCCGCCAACTCTTTTAGCACCCTCGGATGTAGCGCATCTGGCCCCATGGACTTGTGCTCATCCAGTTTTTCTAAATAGTCCCGAACCACTTCTTTCTCCATAGAGGGCTGGTCACCTCCCCATACTGTGCTGCCCAGTGCAGCAGTCTGGGAGCTGACCTTGTTCGTGAAGACAGAGGCAAAAAAATCATTGAGTACTTTAGCTTTTTCCACATCCTCTGTCACTAGGTTGCCTTCCTCATTCACTAAGGGACCCACATTTTCCTTGACTTTCTTCTTGTTGCTAACATACCTGAAGAAACCCTTCTTGTTACTCTTAACATCTCTTGCTAGCTACAACTCCAAGTGTGATTTGGCCTTCCTGATTTCACTCCTGCATGCCTGAGCAATATTTTTATACTTCTCCCTGGTCATTTGTCCAATCTTCCACTTCTTGGAAGTTGCTAGACTGTTTTTTAATTCTCTATGGAGTAAATTCAGCAAAAGAACAAACCTACCCAGAACCAGCATCAAGAAAGACCCTGAAGAACTTGCAGTACCTATTTTCCCTCAACTATGAGGTTTCATCCAGCAAGTTTATCGATGATGAAACAGCTTTCACATGTTGGAAGCATGCAAAAGAGTGCAACATGGTCTCTGGCAATATGAACATCTTCATAGCTTGTTTCACCATTGACTACTCCTGCTTAGAACTATACAACTAGTTAGATATGTTGCAAAAGCAATGCCTCCACTATGACACAGACTTGGTGATATTTGTGTAAAGAGAGGGAGACTGGAACCCTCCTCTCGGGAATTATTCAGGGGACCACTGAAGCAACATCCTCCCAGATCAATACATCATGGAGTAGTCAGCAGGTCCAAAAACGTACAGGTATAAGCTGTCTGGAGGAAAGGCCTATATGAAAGTCAAAGGAATTACCCTATACATAGCAAACTGAAAAGATCAACTGTGACAGTTTGAATGATCTAGTCCTGGCCTATAGCATAGACTCAGGGGAGAACACCCCACAAAAGATAGAGATGCAGCAGTCTTCTTTCGTAAGGAACAAAAATCAATGGCAAATAAGGGTATTTTTCTCTAAGAAAAAACAGTCATATATAACAGAAAATGATCTTTCATGTGTTTACCAGCTTCATGTACTCTCCTGCAGTTCCTGGCCTCAAAGTCTGGTTGCAGAGGCTTAGCTGGTATGTGCTCACCGTGCACATACCAGGCCACACAATAATATTGTAATGTTTAAAGTCAAAAGGGTTTTTAGTGTAATTTCCACTAAAGGCATCATTATTCACAAACCCAAGGACATGCATTCTAGGTAACTGCCCCAGGAACAGGATCTCCCAGTTACTGATCCTGCTGCCTGTGGGGATGCTAAACACATTCATTCCCATATGGTCCACAGAGTAGTTCTCATTAGCAGTATGCAGGGCCTCTGCATGCCCTAGACAGATGCCTGGAGTCACCCATACTTTCCTCACAAAAATGGACATTGATATACCCTGTGGTTTAAAGCCTTTGGTCTCATTTCCCATTAATCAGAAGGCATCTTTACTTCATTTCAGTTAACGTTTCACATCCACACCGTTCAACAAAAAAAGATGTCACTGTGCAGATGATCCAACAGCTCTGTCTTTCTCCTCTGGATCATCAGGTTTGCCCACCTCACAAACTCTTGATTCTCGCCATCTAGCTCCATTGATTTGTGCTGTATGGGAGCGTCTTTGTAAAACAGGCTGGAGAAAGATTGTGTGACAAGGGTGTCATCACTGTAATCGAGTACTAATTCTACAAAGGCTCTGTAAGGGTAACAATGGTTGCTTTGGCTTATGAAGCAGTCTCCCAAAGTAACATCCAACTGACTGAAAGCAGAAGCCAGAGTGTAATTCACCAGGCCCCATTGAGAGTGATCCAATCTTCTTTTACAATCTTCCACAAAGTTACAGTAACTTGTAGTTTAAATTCATACAATCTATGCCATTCCCTGCTATAATGAAGTCGAACAGGGCAGCATCTGTAATGACTGATCGAGGCTGTACTTTGATGGTTTTGTTTTTCCCCAACGCTGGTCAGCATTGGGGCTACTTTGGATTTGCTACATTCTTCAAAAGCCATGTTGATTAAAAATCTCTCTTACCAGGTGAGATCATTTCCTCTTTCTCCCAGGCTTCCTTTTGGTCTTTCACCTATGGCTGGTCCTGCATGGCCCTTTCTTTTAAAGTGTTTTGAAGGACTTGTGCATCACAGGTATGATGCATTTCTCTTTCTCTTAAGCTTCCTCCTTTTAAATATACATCAGCCCCCATCTCTACTGTGAAGCCAGATTACCCATCTTTCCCAGACCAACTTGGGAGACATGGTTTACCATACCTCTGGCTATGTTTTGAGTGCTGTTTTTACATTTAAACCTGTAGCTCCTTCCTCAAAAATGGCACTGCTTTTTCAAAAGAGGCTATGGAATATTTCACCCATGCCAGCCCCATACATCACAGCGGCCCCATGATATTCAGGGAGGACATATCCAGTCTGAGTTTTGTCATAGTTTCTGTACAGATTAGGGTCCCCATAATTTTTTAGGGTCACCATAACATTTTGGTTTTTAAAAACCCCAGTCTATCCAAGAGTGCAGGTACAGCTTGATGATGACCTTGCTGAAATAAAATGAGAGGTGTGTTCTGGACTGTCTTTATGTCAATGGTAACGATGTTGATAGTGTTTACTGATAGGTACGTAATGCATTTCATCATAACCGATGGTGAAAAACTGATTCCTCGGATGGGGATTCAGTGTAACAGGGATGCAAGGAGTTGGAACACCCTGTAATGTCGGCTAAGAAGGGGATTTTTGACACTGTGTTTGAGGCCCAAACTCAAAATATTAGGTACCTCCTCACCAGTAGAAAATGCATAAGGAACATCGGAGGATTTAAGTCTTAACTTTTCTACCCACAGACTTGTAGTTCATGACGACCTCAAGCAGTCCCAGATGACTAGCAATGGTATTGTTCATATAATTCAGTAATGTGGGTATGGACAAGTAATAGCCTTGTTGTAGTGTGAAAATCTATTTCTTAATGCCAAAGGCTATTTCAAAAGGGGTGTCTTCACTGATACTGTTCCAGCTGTGTGGGTATTGTATTTCCAGGCCTCAGGGTCATTCAAGCACTTAACTAGTTGTATTCTAAAATCCATGCTGCTTTGTGGTTGAAAAACATAGCTGGCATTGCTGGGCAAAATAATATAAATGCCGTTGTTCATCTTTTCTCTCTTTGCAGAGGTCATTGTTTTCTTTCATGGCTAAATATCAAAGTTGAGAAGTTTCCACCCAGCTGTTAAACTTATCAGCTGTCCCAACCATTTTACCAATAGCTGCTTTTTTCTCCTCTTTCCTTTCTCAGATAGAATTTTTTCAATCCTGTGCTGTTTGGGGTTATGTGACATTAAGAACAGTCCAAGGGCAGAGGACAAGTGGTACCCAGATATATGGTAATGAACTGCAGCAAAATTAGCTTGTTCAAGTATACCCAATTCTTTAATGTTATAAAAAGTATTTGGTAAATGTCATGAAAGATGCCAAAGGAAAGCTCACGACTCATAGTTTATTAGTATCATTGCATAATGTAGGTGCAAGCAACTGTGTACCAAGTTATTGGAGTTATTTCCATAGTACTCTAAAAGACAATGAGAATGCATTTACATATCACATAAACAGACCCATCAAGCTAACAAGACAAACCTCACATTATCAGGGCAGGGAAGGAGATTGACACTCACATGTCTAACGTTCATTCAATTGCACTGGAGGGGGCCGGAACTAAAAAAAAATGTATTTTAGCAGACACAACTTCAGCAGGAGAAGAAGCAGAAGGAAACTTCCTTCAAGACAGATTCCATGTTGCCTACCTCACACTGAAAATAGACTTTTATCTGGCAGTATCCTTCAGATGAATTCATTTAAGAGTCATTGAATTATAAAAGACAAGGACCAAACCCTCTCTCCAAGTTATCTGTCATTAACCTCAGAAGAAAAAGATACCAGCTCTTTGAATTTGGGGTATAGATCTTGACCTATGAGTTTGGTCAGCCATCTTGATGGAAAATGGAAACATGAGTTGAGGTTTTACCTTGAACCAAGTCTAACTTGTTAAGTTTTAGTAATTAGAAAGGGTTTTATCTTTATTTCTCTTGTAACCATTTGTGACTTTACCCCTATACTTGTACTCACTTAAAACCTATCTCATTGGAATTAAATATACTTGTTTTATTTTTTAATGTAAACCAATTCAGTGCTGTGTTTAAACCAAACTGTTTGGTATGTTGATTCTTTAAAGGAGCAATGGACCTTAACATTCCTCTGATTTTTCCAGAACAGGATTGGACATTTCAGAACACAGATTTTTGGGAAATTCAGGGCTGGGGAGAGTGTGGAGTCACCTTGCCACTTGTTAACCAATGCTGGTGGAAGTCTGTGGTATTGCAGGCAGGCTCCAGATGCATACTTTTAGGACTAAAAGTCTCAGTTCAACCCCTCTATGTAAGCAGGGGACATTATATGTATTTCCTTCAACATGCAACAGATATTCCCATGGGAGTTAGTGCAGCTCGAAATAATGCAGCTATTAAATTCCCCTCATTTGCTCTGGCTACGGTGCAGCTTCAGGAACAGGCAATATGGCAGCCCAGCTCCTGCAGAAGCAATGTTGATGGAGTGAGGGGACATCAGAATGGTGCAGAGGCTCCAGGATCAGTGAGGCTAGATGTAATATTTCTCAGACCCTGTGGGTTGAAGGCCCCCTAAGCAACCTCCAAAACTCTTCAGCATCAATGCCATCCAGTCACCCTGAAGAAAGCAAGTGATTTTTAGACCAAACTCTGAGGCGCTGAGTACACTCTACTTGCCAGTGGAAGGAAGAGGAGTGGGGGGCTGCAGGTGTTGAACATCTTTCACAGTTTTGATCTTTCTGAAAGTGAAGCTCAGATATTCTGCTTTTCCTTCCTCCTCTCTGCTATTTTTTTTGTTTGTTTGTTTCCCTGTGGAAGAGTATAAGAGAGTATCATTTAGTTATAATTATAAAATATTGTCCACTTAATGGGAACAGTATGTTCTAGGGAAAAACATTTGTAGAAAAAATAAAATGAAGAAATGAAAAATGAGAAACCTATTGTTTCTTCCTCTTCGCATGTAGCAGCAGCAATTTGTACTAGCACAACCCGAGCTAAAAAAATATTTTCAAAAATTCTGTGTTCTTGAATACAATATTTTATGTCCTGAAGAGAGTGTTAGTAGAACCCTCTTTGTTAAAAAAAAAAAAAAAAAAAAAAAAAGCATCTAGTCTCTTGGGTGCACTATGAGGCTTGCAACATTTTTCAAAAAGAATCTACAGTGAAAAGAAATCATTAGAAATATGTAGTTGCAGTCACAGGGGGAACCAGTGACACAGTCAGCAGTTACTGTGCATGTCCCTTGAGAAGATGAAAAAAGTTGACCATCCTGACATGCTGTATGCTGCGCCTTGCCTCTGTGTTACAATTGATTCTAAGAACAGCCTGTGCTATCATAAAAAAGCATATTTCTTATTGTTATCTTTCAATATATTCAATTGCTTTCGGTCAGTGTTATGTATTATAGGATAACAGTTGGAGTATCAGCCAGCATTAAGTGTAATTATATAACACATTACACCTACAGCTTCAAATGCCTGATACAAAGGCCTCCCATTTCAATAGGAGTCTTTCATAGCCTTCATGGGGTTTTGGCTCAAATGTATATTTTCCATGAGGGACACAAATTATTGATCTTTTCCCTCCAAAAGAAAAATTTAATGATCATTATGTATGTAATATTAAGAATGCAACAATGTATATGAAGTTCTTTGAAACAAAATGTTACACAACCCAATACCTGTATGTAATAGTACTTCCAAATCTAATTATTTGTTACTAATAGATAGATGAATTAGCTAATGCACTTAAAATTTATATTTTCCATTCTGAGTGAAAACGCGTGTAAAATAATTGATTTTACAAGATACATATGGTAGTGATTTGTGCCATGTATTAGAAGCCAAAATGCCCTTACAATTTTCTTATTACCATTAACACAAGTTCCTACATAAATGTGCTGCTCCTAAAAATGTCCCAGAGTAATATCTTTTAGCCCTATTGTTCTAGAAAATGTAGCTTTATCTTACTGGAAAGGGTCAATTCTTAGCTTCCCAGTGGAACACACAGCTCTCATTTTAGCATTGGAAAGTACTGAGATAATGGACTTGAAATTTGTGACAGTTTTAGCTATATCGGGTCATTTTTAGAGGTTTTTATGACTCCACTGGAGCCCTAGATAGTTGGATTCATGGTAACTAAAGCTCAGACTTTATAGGTAGAGAAAGATGGTGAAATAGTATCTTTTTTCCCCCTTGTAATGTGTATATTTGCTACTCATAAGTTATGTAGCCATCCTAAACTTATGTCAATAAAACCTGGATACCACATCATCGTGTGTGTGTGTGTGTGTGTGTGTGTGTGTGTGTGTGTGTGTGTGAGATCTGTGTAACAGAAGCAGAGAGCCCAAAATGTACCAAAAATATTGTGCCCATCCTATGTACACCCATTTTAAACAAAAAATAAATTTCATTAAGATATTGTTTTCAGGAGGGGGAAAAAGGCCTACTTATATTTTGAAGTCAGACAGCAAACTACCTACACTATTTATCTGAATACTATAAATATTAATGTGATATAGGGTAAATATTACAATGTAGAAAATTTTCACAGCATTGATCACCAGCAAATGCTGTACATTTTGCACAGATGTTAGCTCTGATCAATCAATACCAATCCCTGTGCATGCAACACTGTTAAAAGAGCAACATCCTTTGCAATTTCAGCTGAATAGCAGATCTCCTGCATTATTATTCCTGGGGGTGAACTGGACTCAAACACACCCATTACAAACATTAGGCACAATCTAATAATGTAAAATGAGAGAATAATGCAACCGGTAGGAAAATTTGACCTCACAGTAACTAACACAAAAAACAATGGCTATGAACTGAAGTTTGTGATAGTATCTGATAAAATCAAGAGTGGGACGTGGTGCTTATTTGTTTGTTTTTTACTTTAGAGAACTGCTTGGCCTATCCTGAAGCCCACCAGGTAAATACTGAAAAATAAAACATGAAGAATTAAAACCCACCAGAGTAAAATTGATTTACTCCAGGGACTCACTGCCAGAGGGAGAAATACTGAGACTGACGAGGCAACGGTTACTTTAATGAAATCTATGATTGGAAGTAGATCCCACAATGGAATCTATGTGCTTATCGCAAAGAAAATGTCCAGTGGCATTATGCAATGCAATTGCAAGGAGCTCAAAAGTATGCAGAACAGGGGTATCATAGCAGCTGTAGAGGCTAGCACAGTTTGGGTGAACATCATAGTGGTGGCGAACAAATCATCCGGAAAATTACCATCTGCATAGACCCAAAACCACTGAACCATATTTTGAAAAGATACCACTTTCCACTGCCCGCAATTGATGACAGCTTGCCAGAACTTTCCAAAGCCAGAATATTTATGGTTTGTTATGTGAAGAATAGGTTTTGGCACATAAGCCTGGATAAAGAGTCCAGCATGCTGACAACCATTGCAATCCCATTTGGTCTCTCCATATGGCTGCCCATGGTGATGGGCAGAAGCCCAGCCCCAGAGCATGTTCCAGAGAAGAATCACCCAAGCAGTGGAAGGACTGCGTGGGGTGAAAATAATTGCCGATGATATCCTCATTGTCGGTGAAGGGAGCAATGATACAGAGCTGAACGAGACCATGACAGAAAACAACAAGCTTTTCTACAGCAATGGAAGGACATAAAACTGAACTCAGAAAAAAATGTGACTCAAACAGCATGAGGTGACATACATTGAACATCAACTCACAGCAGAGGGACTGAAAGCAGATGCTAACAAGATCTAGGCAGTCAGAGACATGTCAGCTCCAGTGGATGTGAAAGGATTACAATACTTCACAGGAATGATAAGGTTTCTGTCCAGCCTCTGCCCACCCCTGGGTGCAGTAGTGGAAACCACAAGTCAGTTCACAAGGCAGAATATTGAGTGGGTCTGGACAGGTCCCCAAAAGCAAGAATTTGATACACTGAAACAAATGGTAATGGATGCCCCAGTCCTGAAGTACTACCAGCCAGCAGAGCCACAGACACTGTGATGCATTGGAGAAAGGACGGGTGAGATCTTTTGCAGGAGCAGCCAATTGCTTATGCCAGCAGAGCCTGTCAGAGACTGAACAGGGATATGGCCTGCTAGAAAAAGAGTTTCTGGCTGAGGAATTTGGAGTGGAATGACTTCATTAGTACCCTATGGCCAGCCAGTAATTGTGCAATTGGACCACAAATCCCTAAAGACAATCATGGCAGAGCCCCTTAATTCTCCAAATAAATTGCAACATATGTTGATGCACCTCCAGTGCTACCAGTTAGAGTTCAGATATTCTCCAGATGATTCTGATGTTAACTGACACCCTGAGCAGAGCACCCAGCATCAGTGAGTTAGGGGAAGGGGATCAGGTCACTGAATCTATTAATATGCTGCACTTTTTCCCAGTTTCAACAGCGAAGCTGATGGAAATCAAAGAGACTATGGAAAAGGACATCCAACTACAGGTATGCTGAATTCACTTTGGACCAATGGTGCACCAGCGCTGGGACTCCCCTACTACAAGCTGAAATCACGGAGTGCTGTGTTAACTAGTGGGGGAGCCTGAAGATTTATTGCTAAGCGGCTGGCAGAGCGGAACAGTTTGTGGGATGGTTGGAGCGGCTCACAGGAGAGCGAGTGGAGTGAAGTGGGGCAGAGCAGAGCGGAGCTGAGCAGAGCAGTTTGCGGGACGGCTGGAGCAGCTCACGGGACGGCTGGAGGAACAGAGTGGCTGGTGGAGTGGAGCAGCTCGTGGTGAAGGCTACAGCAGAACCCCATGGAGAAGCAGGGCAGTCGGCCACGGACCACGTAAGGTGCCCCTTAACACCCCGCATGCCCCTTCCCCCCCCCCATTTCCACCCAGGCTGGGGGGGGGGTAAGACTCTGCAGATAAAATTTTGTACTCTGGGGCTGCATTGACCAGGGACACAGACTTTTGGGTTGTTGGACTTTTGGGACTTTGGGGTGATCTTTTGGGTTGTTGGACTTAAGACCCTGAGGGGAAAAGGATACTGCCAAACTTACTTGGGGGTGGGTCTTTTGCTCATGGTTTGTGTTCTGAATCCTGTTTGTGGTGTTTCACCATCATAATGCTGCATTGTTTCCCTCCTTTATGAAAAGGATTTGCTACACTCAGACTCCGTGCTTGCGAGAAGGGAAGTATTGCCTCTTAGAGGGGTGGTATGTAATTGTCCCAGGTCACTGGGTAGGGGCTCAAGCCGGTTTTGCATTGTGTTATTGAAACAGAACCACTAGATACTGAACCCGACCCATGTTGCTGCCAACTCAAATGGGCAGAAGGGTTGCATAAGGATGTCATAGAAAAACACATGCCTCACACCTGGACACCCACATGCTCAAGAATGTGCTTAGTGGCCAGGAATGAATACACAACTGTGCTCCTTGATAGAAGGGTGGGACACCTGCCTGTTGTATGATAACTGCCATCAGAAAGAGACTGTTGTGACAAAAGCTGTGCACCTATCATGGGAAAAGATTGGCATGGACCTATTTACCTTCATTGGAAACCCATGCTTGATTACAGTGCACTACTATTCAAATGTTTGGGAGGTGATGAATACAAGAAGCAAAGAGATAGCTTTGAGAGAGATAGCTTTCCAGATACTGTATTCACTGACAATGGACCTCAATTTGCATCAGGAGAATTAAGGAATTTACACAAAATGGGAGTTTGACCACCACACCTACTCCTCAGCATACCCCTAATAATGGTAAGGTGGAATCAAGCTGTGAAACATCTAAGAGACCTACACAAGGCTATTTCTCTGGTTCAGACACCTTGTTAACATTTTTGGCATCATAAGTGTCCCAAAACAGTCCAGTACAGGCACAGATGGGACAAAGGACCAAAAGCCTGCTACCAGTGAGGGGAGATCTGTTGCAGCCATGATGGAGTTACTGTGGTGAGGAGATGGCCAATAATTAGAGAAAGTATGCACTAGGATATGACAAGGAGCTACTGGTTCTGGAGACAGGCAACCCTTTGAGGATCCATCCATTATAGAGCCATCAGAAGGAGTGAATTAAAGGAGTTGTGAGGGTCAAAGTGGCATCTAGGTCATAAGAGGTTAATATGCCTGAGAACAAGTGATCTGAAGAAACAGGAGATGGGAGCCATCCTACGCAACACCCCGGGAGAGCCTGCAGAGATAATCACAGAACAGAGAGAGAGAGAACCTTCCAGAAGCCAACCCAACAGGGAAGGAGGGAGTAGACTCCACAGACAGATACTTTTCTAGACTTGGAGACAGATTACAAAGAGACAGAGAGAGGTCACCCTCGGTGTGGTTCCCTGTTGAGGAGACCAACTGAGTCCTGGTATAGATGAAACTCCAGCGTGGTAATGTGCTAGCATTTACTTAGCAAAGGACATAGGGTTGGGTTAAAATGTGAATTATTTGGTTTTAATGTTTATATTAAAATCTAAACTTGGGAAGATATATCATGTAAATAAATATCATGGATTAAACTGTACACACACAAATATAAAAAAATTCCATTGATAATTGAAATATAAATATAGGCAAAGTAGGAAACATTACTGCTTGAGAACTTAGAGTTGGATTCAAGGATATTTACATTGCATATTCTGACATGTGATGTTGAAAATTTGTATTTTAACTGTTATGAATCTTTAACTTTTTGATTCTCAATATCTACTGTCATTATATAATTATTGTATGACACCCCTGTTGTGGGACCCCCCCATCCCACTCCACAACGGTGAAAATTTATATCAATAAAAATAAAAAATGCTTAAAAATAAATATTGATATTATGTCAAATTATTAAAAACATGTTTTAAAAAATCTGCCATGCCTAAGCATGATCAGTGGAATTGGAATCAGAGGGCCTCTGTTCTTGGGAGAGACTCTTATAGAAAGGACACCAGTGGAAACAGAGAACACCAGGGAGTTAGGCTGGTAGCAACTCAGCTATATGGACAGAACAGTCCACAGGGCTTAATAAAGTTCCACTTGTTCAACTGAACCTGAATTCAGTTTTGTGAATGAAACACTACTGGAGCAGCATGACTCCTCTCCACTCCCAGTTCAAGGTCCTGTTTCTGAACACAGTAAAGTCTTTAAAAAAAAAAACAAAAAAACACTCCTGGGCTTCTCTGAGAAGGCACAATTAAAAGTCATTGGGAGCGCAGGAGGAAGAAGTCAAATTCCATCTGATAAGATTCACGTTTTGACCTTTTTGCTTGCATGGAATTAAGATTGATAGATTGCAACTTTTCAGCCAGCATGCCGTATCTCTCTGTATAACACAGCAGCAACTGCAAACTGATTTTTCATTCCATTACTAAATCATCCTCAATTTGCATTACCACTTAGTGTATTTGGAAATTCATTGTTGGATGCATAAAAGTGGGCATTATAACACTGCACTGTTATGAGCTTTATACTGTGACTAAATAAGGGTACCTGCACACCGTGAAGAAATATTTGATTTATCTAGTCACAGCAGGCAATGACTTCATTACATTGCACAGCAACCAACAGAACCTCACCAGATAGCTTCTGACGCTATCTTTATTTGCATTATTTATCTCAAGGAAATTTCACCTTTCAGCTTCCTTGCAATGGGCCTCTAGTTTCGGTTCCAGGACTTCATGCAGCATCATTACTATTTATTAATTACATATGTATTGTGACAGTCACCTCATTAGTATAGTGCTTAGCATAAATATGCACAGAAATGACACAGCCCCTGTGAAGAGCATAATTAAGACAATTAATATAAAAGAAGTGGAAGAAAGATTTAATTGAAAGGTTATAAAATACATTGATGGAGACCCTGGGTACATGGGAGTGCAACAAGCAAACTGAATAGGGTAATGGCAGTGTGACAGGGTGCTGGCTAGGAAACCCTGAGCCAGCCCTCTGTCACTCCAGCTCCAATCAGGAAAGGGGAATTGGAGCTGGATGAGTAAGCCCAGGCCTAAGTGGCAAATGGGGAACAGCTGCCGGCCTCATTAGACAAGGGCTACATAAAGGCTGATAGGAAGAAAGCCAGGGAGAGGAAAGAGAGGAGCCAGAGAGTTAGAGGCCATGCTCCCCTGCTGGCTGCAGGAGCCAACAGTCCCTGAGGCGATAAATCTGATGCTGTCTGTAGCTACAAGGTGGTGGGAACTTGTACTGTAAATAAAGAGCACTGGTGGTTGCACCAAAGGAGAGGTCTAGGCTGGTTTGTGGGTGCAGAAGATAAAGGGGCTCACCTGTGCCCTTTTACAGGCAGGCAAATGTCACATTAGTTCTATATTTTGGAGAGTATTCTTTAATTAACTATTAACTATGAACTATTACTAATAATTATTATTTCTACAGCGCTCAGATGCTGTAATGTTAATCAGACAATTTAGCCTTTAGCTGCCCTGGTATATATTACCTCCTAGCATTACATTCCTGTTCATATTCCTTTTAACCTAAGCTGTGCCTCCACAATGCTGCAAGAAAGGCAAAAAACCCAACCCTTGGGACCCTTAACAATTTGGTCCAATGGGCAAAAATTCCTTTTTGATCCTAGATACAGGTGATCAGTTGGACCCTGGAAACACAGCTCAATGTACCTCAACTACAGAGAGGGAGAAATGGCAGCAATAGCTGCAAGTGGCTCCTGGATATTTGGAGAAGCTTTAAATGAAAGGGGAAGGGGCATGAGAGCCAATTAGCTCCTCTGTATGCCTGAGGCTGGCCAATAGGAGGCTGAGAAGCCCCTTCCCCAGGCACACTTATGCATGCACTTTGAGCACAAGGGTCTAGGTTCCAGCATATCTGGGTATGAGCTCTCACCTCTCCCATCCCCCTGCTGATCTGACCAAATTTCCTACCCTCTGTCCCCATGCTGAAATGGGGAAGACCATTTCCAAACACACACACATAAAGGTGAATTCTACAGCTATTGAATTATGAAGGACATAGAACCCTGGCCATAATATTCCAGTTTTCAGGATGAAAGGGTTTAATATACCATTATTAAATCACAGAACTCATAGAAACTGGTGTGCATGCTAAAAGGGCTTTATACAAAAAGGAACTTAGGTGTGGTGACACTGAGCATTGCTCTGTCTAACTTTGAGGTGCTTAGAAAATCATCGGGATTCACAAAGATTGACTTTGGCGGCTAGGCTCCCGATAGAATGAATGGGGGGAAAGAGGCACTTCAGAATGGGATTCACCACAGCCAGTGCATTGGGTGGCTCCTCACCTTAATTAGCCAATGGGAGGTGCCAAACCTGGCCCCTTTTTCAGAGATAGGTGCCTAAATCCAGGCTGCAGGGAAGCACCTCCCTCTGCTTGGGATTCTCAGCTGGAGACCTTTGCTTGGTTTTAGGTGCCAACACCATTTTAGCAAGAAGCCTGGGGTGGAGAGGAGGAGGATAACCTTCAGAATCATTTTTAGCCCAGTGGTGAAAGTACTCATCTGGAACTGTGGGAGACCCCCGGTTTAAGTCACATCTTCACCTGAGGGGAGAAAGATTTAAACGAGGCTCTACCACCACTCTACCAAGTGCACTAACCACTGAGCTATGGGATAGTCTGATATGGACCCCTTCACTCTCTCCTGTTGAAGCTGTTCCACTTTGGATTAAATAATAATGGAATCATTGGGCGAGAGAGAGCAAGCATGAGAATGATTCTGTAGCCTCATTGTTAGTACCCTCACTGAGGGGGTCCCAGGATCCACTTCCCTCTCTCCATTTTTTATTCATTCATTATCCCCAATGCAACAGCTTCAACAAGAGAGACTGAGGGACCCCTTCCCCATCAGAAAATCCCTAAACTCAGTGGTTAGGGCATTTAGTGGAGAGATGGCAGTTCATATCCCCTTTCTCGCACTCTCTCTCAGATGGAGAGGGGACTTGAACTGGGAATCTCCCGCCTCCCAGGCGAGTACCCTAAACACTGGGCTAAAAGTGACAAGAGAGGTCTTCTACCTCTTCGCCCCACACCCATTTTTGTAAGCTTATCTAAAGGGGCCCACTCTAGTAAGCAAGCTCTGAGCATGCTTACCAGATTGGGCACTGAAGGCAATTTATGCAGAGGAACACCTATCTTTTCCCAGTTCATGCATCACCCTGGGACTTGGCATGCAGACCATTGTGTGCATGCTCAGAGGCAGAAACAGTTCTGAGGGAACTTTCACAGCAAAAATTTAGTCGTGATTTTAGGCACCTAGAGGGTTCAGGCGCAACTGAGCAGATGTTTTGTTAATCTCAGTTGGGCCTGATTATGGGATTTAGGTGTCTAAAGTGGCACTATGAATATAGCCGTAAATCACTATGAAACAACACAGTGAATAACACAATGAAAAAATTTTGAGTAGTGGTCCCACATTTGGAAAAGAGTTCCCACCTGTATGATAATTCTCAGCGGCACCAGACCTAGGCCTGACAGTTGCTCATTTAGCTCAAGTTAGCACTAGGATTCTCAAGTAGCTCTAAACTGTGTAACCGCATGCATGTGCTTGGTTGTCATTCCAGGATGAATCCCTGCCTCCCTCAAGCAGAATGAAAGAAAATGAGTCAGTCAAGCAGAAGAAAAGCATGTGCTATATTCTCCACCCCACAACTACCAGTTAGATACT
This sequence comes from Trachemys scripta elegans, assembly GCF_013100865.1. NCBI lineage: Eukaryota > Metazoa > Chordata > Testudines > Emydidae > Trachemys > Trachemys scripta. The sequence goes on from NC_048298.1 coordinate 264,135,104, forward strand.
GTTAACGGTACCCCTTCTAAGGGACCCTGTCACAGATTTGTAAAGCAGAAACTGTGTTCTATTTTTCACAGTTTTGTACAGCTTTGGTGTGATCTAAATAATTAAATATTGTTCACTTACTGAGATATGAGAGCTATTTTTTAAAGCCCAGTATACTGACCAATCCACACTAACATAGTGTCAAAAATTACACTGTCATATGCAACCATATTAGTAGCAGAACTAAAGAGATATTTTTAACAGAAGATGCTCAATAAGGAAAAATAGGCTTCAAAAATGTAATGGTAAATGGTGGGATGACTCACAGTTTTAAAGTCTTAGCATTATTAACATCAGTCCTGTTCTGCATTTAAGGAGAGCTAAGCCTACTGCAGGGAATCTGAGCCTGAACTCAATTGAGCAGCTTGAGCCAGATTAGATTAGGGTTTCCCTGCAGACTGGGAAATACTGAAAAGCTAGCCAGCCTCGCTATATTTCCAAGTTTGTCTTTGAGTCCCGGTGGGAAATTATGTTTACTCTTTTGAAAACTCAATCTGGTACTGAAGCTTGATTTTCTCAACTGGGCATTCCATCTTTGCTTGCCATATCAGAAAGTAAATCAAGCACAAAAAAATCCCCCCCTATCTCTCCTCTGATATTTGTCAGTTTCCCAGTTGGTCAGGAAATCAAATAAAATATATGCAAAGAAGTTGGATCTGGCTATTCCTTGGGCTAATCAATTCACAGGCTCAACAGGGGGCATGATGAGGTGAGGCTGTTAGGATTATATTGAAGAGAAGATTCACTTGACTAGCTTGATACACACTGATTAAGAGACACTTTCCTATATGTGTTACAGCAGGCAGCAGGTCAAGCAAATATTTACAAAAGACTAAGGGATAATATAGTGCCTAGTTCCTACATAGGGAGAAGATTTCAGATAATAGAGGACTCTTTATCGTATCGGAAAAAAAAAGTTACAAAGGCTGAAAATTGAAACTAGACAATTCAGATAATTAAAAAAATTGCACCGTATTTCAATGAAGGTAATTAACAATTGGAACAATTTAGGAAGAGATATTATGGAGTCTCCATCATTTGGAGACTTAAAATCAAGATCAGATATCTTTTTCTATAAGGTATGCTCTAACAACAAGAACTAATAAACATGGGGAAGGAATTACTGGCTGGAATTATTTGGCCTGTGTTTGCAGGAGAGCAGACTAGATGATCATTCATCGTCCTGACCTTAAAAGTCTGTGAATACAGACATGCCATTTTTTCTGGAAACATACTGGAACATATGGGTGAGAGTTTTGAGAGGGTGTCATTTATGTAATTTGATCCATTTAAGCTACAGTTAGCTATATTGTGGATGTTCATGTTGGAAGAGGCGCTGTGCTCAAGCCAAAACTTTAAAAACAGATGTCTCTGAATATTCAGGCATTGGTTGTTAGATCTGAATCCTGCCTTATGGGAAATCCTTATAGAATTTAATACAAATTGATAGATTCGTATATTTTTGAACCATCACATGGAAATTAATAGAAATGTATATGCCTGGTACAGAAGATGTAAACAAAACTCTATAAAGTGGGTATCCTTCTCTATTATATTTTGTTGTTATTTTTTTTAATAGCATTTCTATAGAACCCTATTAAAGGCCCAAACATACTCTGTTGAAATCAGTGTTAACATTCTCATTGATCTTAATGGTCCATCATCAGGTCCTCGATTTCTATAGAACCCTATTAGGGTTCCCCTCCACCCCCAAACCAGCATATTAAAGTGGGTAGAACTTTTCCAGAGGGGCTGATCTAAGCTTCCCAAGTTCATCTCATTTCTTATGACTGAGCTAAACCAGCATATTGGATCTAAACCACTTGAAACTAAGGGATGACAAGAATTGCATTCAAATTTTTGTTAACTGTCCCATCTTTAGCGGCAAATATTTTTCAAATCTTTGGATTTCTTTTTGTCAAGTGAAGTGGTATGTTTGTTGAAAACTGTGTTAAGATTATCTGTGGATTGTGTAATGCACATATTTACTTCTTTTATTTAAGAAAATGTATGACACACAAAGGCTTTTCTTCAGTGGTACCAGCATTACCAATAATATTCTAGATTTGTAGATTCTGTGACTTTTATGTTACCGATCTTAACTAAGTTAAAACTGATTTTTAATCAGGAAACATATGGTGCATAGTTATGGTTGTCAAATGTCACTACTGCTATTTTTAATGGAACGTAATATTTTTAAAAAGTATTTTTTCTACTGCATTTTTTGTAACAAGCTTAAAAGTGTTTATAGTCTTAATTATTAGATGTAGGATTATATGTATTCAAAAGTTTTATCTATTTATAATTTATTAATATGAATAGGTCAGATTTTCAAAAATAGGAGTACAAACCTAAGTTCTTAATTCCATATCAGGCACCTAGTTGATTTTCAAGTGGTAAGCACCCACAAGTTCTATCCAGACCCACACTAAACCCAATTACATGAATGCCTGACTTTAGGTTTAATATTAGGCTCCTCTTTTTGAAAATCTTGCTCTTTATTTTATTAAAACCCTTTGGGAAGCGAGTCACTTTTATTCATTGTTGTACATTTAATATGCCAAATAACAACCAAACAATAATACCCAAAACAAACATTTTAAAAATACTTGAAGAATGAATTCTTATAAGCTTATGTAAGCAGTCTCACCAAATGGTTATGAAGTATGTGCTATATCAGGGATCGGCAACCTTTGGCATGCGGCTCGCCACGGTAAGCCCCCTGGTGGGCCAGGACAGTTTGTTTACCTGCCGCGTCCGCAGGTTTGGCTGATCGCGGCTCCCACTGGCCGCAGTTCACCATCCCAGGCCAATGGGGCGGCGGGGGGTGATGGTGGTCAGCACATCCCTCAGCCTGCGCCACTTCCCGCAGCCCCCATTGGCCTGCAGTGGCAAACCGCGATCAGCCAAACCTGTGGATGCTGCAGGTAAACAAACTGGCCCGGCCCACCAGGGGGCTTACTCTGGTGAGCTGCGTGCCAAAGGTTGCCGATCCCTGAGCTATATTATAATAAGGTCATATTTAGTATGTGAAAATGGATTATTTTTGCTATTTGATTCACATTGGACTTAATTTAAAAAAAAACATAAGATGGAACAAATCTTACTTTTACATCATGTCGGGGCTTTGGGTCCAATCTAAACTTACTCTGGTAGTTTTCACATCTCTGTGTCAAGTGTGTGTTGAGTAGTGGAATGAACCACAGTTAGAATGCCACACTCAGGGCAGACTGCAAGAAACTGTCCCCCAAAATTGGTGGTTTATTCTATAATTAGGTTCACCAAACCAGTAACAAAGGAGTGTCTGTATCACAACACTGGTTAACCAAAAGCCAAACACAGTCCCATTTAGGCATTGGAGCCCTTGGCTTCCATCCAGACAAACAGGTGTAATGTAGTGAGAGGTTACTGAAAACCCAATTCACCATATACGAGGTTCTACCAATCCCAAGGAATCAGACACTGACCCCCAGGTAAATATATATTTCAAATCTTACCCAAATATCACATTGTCAGCCAATCCTTAATAAACTAGCTAAAGATTTATTAATAAATGAAAAGAAGAGAGTTATAAATGGTTAAAAGATCGTATACATACAAATGATTGCAAAGTCCTTAGATAATGTTTGTAGCAGTGATGGAATGGCTTGCAAAAGTCTCTCTGGAAACTTCCAAAGATTGGAAGGTCTTCAGTCCATTGTTCAAAATACTCCTTTTAGTTAGAAATCCACATTCCAGAGAACTGCAGTAGAAAAGAAGCAAAATGGAGATGCCAGAGGTGTCTTTTTATCCTCTGCCATCTGTGTAGAAATTTACTGTCCCATACAAAGTCCACAGCCCCCGTATATGGAAAGTTACTGACAAAAATGGAGTCCAAGGTCACATACATGTTTTGCTGAATAACAAGGGTGGCCATTGGCTCTTTGTTATGTGAGGCATCCTCAGGAAGAACTATCTGGAGAACTGATTATTCTTAATGACCCATCAAGCTTGAATAGTCTGGGCTGGCGACACTGGGTGTAAACTATCTTGTGTATGTCAACCCAAGAGCAAACACATTTGAGATACAAATACATAAACAATAGTCATTACTTCATATAGGGTGACCAGATGAGAGGAAGAAAAATATCAGGACACGTGGAGGGGGGGTCCGCCGGCGGGGGAAAAAAAAAAAGCCGAGCGCTGCCGGCGGAGGGGAAAAAAACAAAAAACAGTGCTGCCGGCGGAGCAAAATATCGGGACAAAGATCTGTTGGGATGCGGGATAAACACCTAAATATTGGGATGGTCCCAATTTTATCGGGACGTCTGGTCACCCTAACTTCATATATAGTGATGAAACATGCATTTAACAGGATAATCATACTTGACAGATTTTAACATTTCTACTGACACCTTTCATGATACACTTTGTAGATTTGTAGATTTGTTGCAATTGTATAACAGTGGTAGCAACAATGATACCAATGGTCGTCGTCAATCATATAGCATCACAAATGGCACTGACTATATCAACAAAAACGACAAAGTTGAACTATTCAGAGAATAGTCCACAGATGCTAAATAGTCCGGTTCAAATGAAGAATCATTATACACCGAAATGAATTTTCCATCTAAAAAAACAATCTCCCAAAAATTCATTATGATTTTATGCTCTATTACTAGTCCTGTATCATTAAGTCTGTATGGTGAGAGGTGATTACATATCTGAAGACCTGATGCTGCCAGAATTTCAGAATGAGTCCAGAGGGTGACAGGTAGGAGGAATATCAGTTACTTCTTGGCTTGAATTATGGTATTTGTATTGAGGTTGTTTTTGCTTCTGCCCTATAGCCTTCTCAAAAATGACTTTTATGCCATCAGTGTTTACTCCCTACAGGGCATGGAAATAGTTACCAATAATATAATATGTGAAGAGTAATTGCAAGTAACTAAATATGATTTATTAGATATTCAATTTATCTCAAATGCTTCTATTTAGTTCTGTTGATGAGATTGAATAAAACAGAATTACATTTTGAACATACCCAAACACTGCTCAAGAAATCTTCCACAACATTCTTAGCTTGAATTAAACTGTATACATTTGTATGTTTTAAATTATGTTTTAACACAAACTTTCACCAGTAATTTTACATTTCTTTTAAAACTATGTTTTAATTGGTTTTAGTCCCTGCCCAACAGCACAAAGCATTAAAGTAGCACCATGTAGCTCAGTGAACTTACAACATGTTTGGGGACAAATTCTGTAATCTTTATTAGAGCATAAGCTTTCGTGGACTACAGCCCACTTCTTCGGATGCATATAGAATGGAACATATATTGAGGAGATATACTTCTTTTTGCGGATACAGACTAACATGGCTGCTACTCTGAAATCTGTAATCTTTAACTCCCCTGCAAGTACTGCCATTTCAGTGGAACTGTGTGTGGAGTAAGACACTACCAGTCAAATAACTAAGCATGACCAAATTATGCCTTGAACATTTTTGTTCATTCATAGCAGACCTTTTATGCCTATGGCCCAACTGTCTATCCTCCCTTCCTCTTCTAAAGCCAACTACATTTAATGAGAATTATGCTTGTTCATTGTAGGGCAGAATGTGGTAGTGAAGTTCTAAAAATGCTTAGTGGCCCTTGTGTTCAAGTACATTTTCCTTATTTGGATGTTATATCCCTAATACTCCAACTCTCTGGTCTTCTTTTTCTTGCAGTGGTTCTCTGCATCAGAATTAGCAAGTCCCCACTTATGGCAAACGAATGAAATAGTGCAATAGTTCTCACAATAAAAAAAAATGGTGGCCTCAGAGTGCAGCCACCAACTCTTGCTGTTGGCCACACTGACACTTTAAATACTTAATTAACTTTAGGAAAAACAAATAAATATGTACATATAGACATCCAAATAATTGTAATTTGTTTATGTAGGGTTTTTTGTTTGTTTTGTTTGTGGACTCAATAATAAAAATAGTGTTGTGGAAAGTGACATTTGTATGTTTGTTAATATCACTTTCCTCAGCACACTTAGTACTAGTTGGGAGGCTGTGATAAGTGATAACTGTATGTTTGTTAATATCACTTATCACAGCCTCCCAATTAGCAACTAAGTGTGCTGTGAAAAGTGATACTTACATATTTTATCAGCAAGCCCCATGACAAATTAAGCCTTGTATGGGGGAGATCCTATGGGGAGGCAGTGGGGCCCTGGAATGATGGGAGGGGTGGTGAGCCCCGCCGCTGCAGAGCAGGGGGTCGGCGCCCAAAGTCCTGCCACTCTAGCCTGCCACCCAACCACCCCAGGGCTCAAGCCCAAGCCGCACCCCCAGGTGAATTGAGAATTCACCTTGTGCCCCACCTATCTTTAGAGGTGGGGCAGGATGGCGCATCCAGAAGCAACAGGGAGGGAGGGACCACAGCTTTGCCCCCTCTATCACTGCCGAGGAGGCTGTTGTGGCCCCACAAAAAGCCCCTGGTGACCGCATTTGAGAATCGCTTCATTAGAGCACTATCAGGTTCCCGTAGTGCCTGCACGCCGAGTCCTCGCTCCTCCCCCCCTCCTGCCTGGGCAATCAGCTGGCTTGCCGCATTTGGGAGGGAGGGGGAGGGAGAGGGAGCCTGTGCCCTGAGTCCTCGATCCCCTCACTCTCCTGCCTCCAAAACGCCGCAAGCCAGCTGATTGCTGCGGGCAGGAGGAGAGGGAAGGCGCTGATCCGCGGAGTCTGCCAGTGGGCAGGAGGCTCTGGGAGTGAGAGGGGCGTAGGGAGGCTGCAAGCTGTGGAGAAAGCAGGCAGCCAAACAACACAAGCGTGGAGCATTGCACAACTTTAAATGAGTATGCTCCCTAATTGATCAGCAACCTAACAACAAAACAACGTTAAGCGGGACTACTTTAAGTGAGGAGTTACTTTACTGCCAATTTATGTTTTGAATAAATAGCACCTTCACTCTTATCAAGTTGCAACATTTTTTTCAAATATCAATGTATTAGTATATAACATTTGTACAAATACATTATCAGTTGTGACAGACCCAGACCAGTGGGGTAAAGGAGTTGGTAGAGGGCAAATATACTGGTCACTGGATGAGTAGTTTTCTGTTCCCTGAGTGACCAGAGCAGGGGCTGCACTAGAGTAATCAGGAACCTGCTAGAACCAGTTAAGGCAGGCAGGCTAATTAGGACACCTGGAACCAATTAAGAAGAAGCTGCTAGAATTAATTAAGGCAGGCTAATCAGGGCACCTGGGTTTTAAAAGGAGCTCACTTCAGTTTGTGGTGTGAGTGTGAGGAGCTGGGAGCAAGAGATGCAAGGAGCTGAGAGTGAGAGGGTGTGCTGCTGGAGGACTGAGGAGCACAAGCGTTATCAGACACCAGGAGGAAGGTCCTGTGGTGAGAATAAGGAAGGTGTTTGGAGGAGGCCATGGGGAAGTAGCCCAGGGATTTGTAGCTGTCATGCATCTGTTACAGGAGGCACTATAGACAGCTGCAGTCCACAGGGCCCTGGGCTGGAACCCGGAGTGGAGGGTGGGCCTGGGTTCCCCCCAAACCTCCCAATTGACCTGGACTGTGGGTTCTTCCAGAGAGGAAGGTCTCTGGGCTGTTCCCCAACCCACATGGTGAATCTCTGAGGCAAGAAAATCCGCCAATATGTGCAGGACCCACCAAGATAGAGGAGGAACTTTCTCACACAGTGTATAACAATATTGGAAATATAATATGGCAAAACACAAAATCTTCAACAATTTTTTGGAATGTATTTGGGACAAATTCTTATTTTAGAAGATGGAGAAAGTAATAAGGGAGGGCAGCCATTTTAGACTTACTTTGACTAAGACGGAGGAATTGGTGGTGAATCTGAAAATGGAAGGCAACTTGGGTGAAACTGATCATGAAATGATAGATTTTATGGGAAGAAAGGAAAGAAGGAAGCTGCAGAATAAGGACATAGATTTTAAAACAGCAGATTAAAATTCATAACTGATAGGTAAGGTTCAATGGGAAGAAAATCTAAGGGGAAAAGTTGTTCAGAATACCTGGCAATTTCTCAGAGGCGGTGTTAAAAACACAACAGCACACTATCCCAATGCAAAGGAAAGACAGGAAGAATAGCTAGAGAATAATATGGCTGTATGAGGAGCTCTTTAATGATCTGAAAATCAAAAAAAGGAATCCAACAAAAAAATGAAAACATGGGAAAATTGATAAAGATTAATACAAAAATATAGTAGAAGCATGTAAGGACAAAAATCAGAGAGACTGAGGCACAAAATGAGTTCCATCTAGCAAGAGATATAAAAGGTAACAAGTGGTTCTATGTCAAGTATCAGGGGGTAGCCGTGTTAGTCTGTATCTACAAAAACAACAAGGAGTCTGGTGGCACCTTAAAGACTAACAGATTTATTTGGGCATAAGCTTTCGTGAGTAAAAACCTCACTTCATCCGAAGAAGTGAGGTTTTTACTCACGAAAGCTTATGCCCAAATAAATCTGTTAGTCTTTAAGGTGCCACCAGACTCCTTGTTGTTTTTGTAGATACAGACTAACACGGCTACCCCCTGATAC